>NC_091489.1:27760895-27988395 GCF_947461875.1 Haliaeetus albicilla
TTGTCCTGGCTTACTGAAATTAAACAAAAGCTGATACCTATTTATAATCCTGAGACTTCTGCCAGTAATATATAGCCACTAAGGAAGTATTTTTCACAAAAATGAATAAGTTCGGACGGTTCCATGGAAAGACTTGCCACTTGTGGTAGGGTAGCAGGGAAACGTGAAGCAAATGTGGTGAAGTAGTTAAAAGCAATAATGGACTTTACTTTTATTGTGGTACTGATATTTACTGTCCCCTTTCACTTCATCGGCTTGGTTTGCAATAATCTTCTGTCACTTATATAGGCTAGTTTTTCTACTGTAGTTTCAGCAGGGAGAAAAAGCGGGATATTTTAAATAATTCTGTTTATTTTTAATTAGAAAGCAAGTAACTTAATTGCTTGTTCTTTTCTTGACTTGATTACATTTAATAAATACGAGAGAGTGCTTACCAAAGTGTTCTTGAAATAATGTAAACCACATGTACTATCCCACACAGAAAGGACATCGAATTGAATTTCTGAATGGTTTTATGTAGATGAGTTTATTGTAGCTAAATGCAACCAGCCTCCTTTTCTGCTGCCCTGTTATGTTCGGGGCGTACCAGTTGGCGCTGTGTAATACAGTCCCTGGGAAGGAATAGTTGAAATGCTGTAATGGTGGTACAATAAGGCTACAGGTGAGAGCAAACCAGGAATCTGTCCTCAAACTCTGCCTGATCCAAAAAATGCCCATTGCA
Organism: Haliaeetus albicilla; assembly: GCF_947461875.1. Taxonomy (NCBI): domain Eukaryota; kingdom Metazoa; phylum Chordata; class Aves; order Accipitriformes; family Accipitridae; genus Haliaeetus; species Haliaeetus albicilla. The sequence goes on from NC_091489.1 coordinate 27,761,617, forward strand.
GGCAATATGCTCTGTGTGACAGGACTGACAAATGTAATAGCAAGATTCAGACCTGGTGCTCACACATTTCAGTGTTGTTCATGTACCCTCACACATCATTGAACTCTTCCAGATTCTGGTTTTCTTATTCAGTCTCTCAGTTGAATGTGCTGTACAGGGCATTTTGGGCAAATTGGTCCCTCTTCTAGTATACGTGCATCCTGTCTCAGGGCCAGGGAGCATGCATAGTGTTCCTTGGTGGTGGCAGCTATTCTGAGAAGACTTCTGCAAGCTGTTGGAAAAATGGGACTTGAATCTTTACCAGGGTATTCATGGTATGAGAACTACTCACCTCATCTCCAGTGGTAAAAAGCCTGAAGGTGGGGTGTTCAAGTCCTGTTTGTCACACCTGCAAGGACTCCTCTAGATGAAATTTTCTTTGCACTTGTCTTCTTCTAAAAATGATGTGATTTATTCCTAGGGAGGGAAAGTTTTAAAAGACAAATTGCATCATGAAAACCTTTTTTTTTTGGTGATGTGGCTCTTTGTCACTTGCAGACGTGAATAGCTTGTTTAGGTCTGGCATCTTCCATAACCCCACATTAGTACTTGCCTGTCATATCAGGTGTGTAAAACCAGTCTGCCTATTATACAGTGAGCTGTGATTGAATCCTTTATTTATGACTTCTGTCCCACATTGCATTAATTAGAATGCAAATGAAGGGTTTCCTGGAAAGCTGCTGTTTACTTCTGCCATACTTTACATGTTTCATTAGTCCTCGGACCCTGACACAGTCAAGTTATGTCAATTAACAAGTCACCAGTCATGTGAGCCGTTGTAATTGTACATATGCATGCATGTAGGCTTCCTGGGCTGCAATGTGATGCAGCCTCAGTTTTTGCTTCCAGTGAAAGGCATTTAAAATATGTTATCTTGTCTTGTTGTAGCTACTAGGGCTCACCTAATTAGAGGTAACTTTTTTTCAAAAAGCATAGCTTGATTCTGCACTTGACCTCTAATTTACACCAAAGCTTCTCAGTCTGACTTTGTAAGAGGTTTTTGACTGGGAAGTACAGTTTTCACTAGAGAGTAGTTTTTTGGCCAGCGCTCTTGATGGTAACTGTGAATAGTCCATATCGCTGACTGGTGGGACATTAAGGCAGATTGTGACTGATTAGACCACAAGTTACAGATTTTTGTTGTTGTTGTTTTGTTTTTAACCACGCAGTTTAGTACAGGCTGCATTTTCACGCATGTCCCTGGTTACCAGCCTTTAGTAGCTGACCCTCACTTGAGGAAACTGGCTGCATTCAGTGCCTCTCTGGGTCCTATGGCATCTGCTGAGGTTTGGCAGTGTGGGTGGACCTCTTGCACAAGGCTCCCTCGCCTTCCTGGCATGGACCTGCAGAGCTTCACGAGGGCTGGTGTCCTGTGTGGAGCACCTCTTGTCTCTGCTTGCCTATAGCTGTGCAAGATGCAGAGTTGCAAGGTAACATTTTCTGTTTTGTAAAATATTGGGAATAATGTCACTTTGGAGGAGAATCTGTTTCAAAAATAACCACTAATTTCTTAACTGAAGGTGCTGTGATGAAAGACTTATCTCTGAATGTGTTTAAGCCCCAGAGGAAAAATTTTCACACAAGTTGCTCTGAAGGAGCTTACACCAAAGTAACTAAGAATTTGGCCCCTGGCACTGTTATTTTCCTCAGCTCCCGCAGTGACAGAAGGGGGTGGAGGGAAGTAACCTATCCCATTTCTGTTTGAAAATATTTAGCTTGAGTGATGTGAAGATTTCAGTAGATCTGTGACAAGATCAAAGACTATAAATTATTTAATAGTGGTTCTACTTTTGTGGAATTATTTAAAGTATCATAATTGCAGCTCAGCTTCCCAGCCTTCATTTTCAAGTCTGGAATTCTGTTGGGAACTATCATAATCACTGAAGAGTATAATATTACAGGCTGGGTATAAAAATATCTTTTTAATGACTAGCAAATTAGTGAAATGTCTTGACCTGAATCTAGACCAAACAGAAGACAGTGTTTTTATGGAGGGGGAAGAAAGACTAAATTGTCACCACATTGTTATTCTTGTTAAATTCTCCACTACTTAAAATGTCAGTTGATTAGATAAAATTTGTAACACTGTGCATCAATGCGAGTGATGAAGGGCTGTGTGTTACATAGTATCTTGGCATTTCTGCACTTTTGTTTTCCTTTTAATGCTAGCATGCACATTCTATGACTGAAACTTGGAAAAATTAAGGCTATTCATTACTTTAGTACCCTGCAAACAATAGAGATCATGAAAGGCATAGCAGGGAACTCCTCTGTGTGTCGGCTCTTCAAGAAGCAAGATGAGCCCTCGGAGGGTTTTCTCATAGGCTTCAAGTAATTGTTGTGTGCATGATCTGCCTGGCTAAACTCTTTGTGTCTGACTTAAATAGGATCTAGAAGAGACAGGAGTTTCCCACTCCATACCATGTGATTCAAAGTGTTAACAGAGTCTCTGTTTACCTAGGAACATGAATTTATTCACCAAATTCAGGTTTGCAAATGAGCTAAAGGAAACTGAGCCCTCGTGTTCCTGTGTGCAATCAGGTGTCAGTGGTGAAATTCTCAGTTTGAGCAATTTTGACCATATAGTGAAGATGCTGTGCAGGTCTCTGCAGATGAGGATTCTATTCCCAGTTATGTTATCAATTTCTACTGTGATCTGGGACAAGTCACTACCTTTCTGTTCTTCATTGCCCCTAGATTAAACCAGGAGTGATAATACCAACTGGTTTACGTGGTAAGCATTATGTTACTGTGTCTGTATTTGCAGTGCAGAGTCTCCCTATCAAAGGAGTAAAATAATGGTAGTGCAGACAGAGTGACTGCATTTATAATAGATATTTTTGGGACAGAGACCACCTTAGTGTCCTGTGTTCACAGGACTCCCTATGCAATGAGGCTGTAGTCTATAACTCTGAGCACCAAAGCCGTACTTCAAAATGAGCAATAGGAGCCCAGAGATAACATGACGCGTGAACAGAAGTGGTCTCCATTCCTGCCTTTCTCTCCACCTGGCCAGGGCCCATGGTGCTCTGCATTGCAAATGAGAAATTTGTTCAGCACCTGGTTCCAATGAATGTGACTAGTCTTTAATTAATATGAGCATGAAGGAGATTCATAAATTAAATGAAAAAGACTGTTATCCTGAAACTTTGTATCCTGGAAGGACCTACGTAGCAGGTTGGAGGCCATCTACAGCAAGGTTACACTCAGTACCTGCAGGTATTGTGGATGCACGGCAGATTAGTAACATCTCCCAGAAGACAAACACAATGTGAACAATTGTTTTTACTGGCAAATGTAACCTGTTAGATATCAGCCTAATTTTCTCCAGTGACACAAAGCAGACTTCATCCGTGCTATGTTGAGCTTTTCGTTAGCCTGTATATAACCTAGTGCTCTGGCCCAGTTACTCTTTCAGGCTGCATGTTGACATGCACTGGGGATCTGGAGTCTCCAAAGCATTTAGGCAAGATTGTATTGTGGTGCAGCCATTTCTTTCACTTCTCCACAATGAATTACATTCTCTCACTCCTTGGAAATACAGTGGAAATATGTTGCTTGAAGAGCTTAATCATTTTATTACAGTTCCTTGCTGTCTAGTTTTGCTGAAGTTGTGCTGACAGATCAGGAAGGGCTTAGAAAAGGACATTAGCAGAATGATCAGAGATCTGGAAAACCTACCCACAGAAGCTCTGTCTAGATAGTTTATCCAACACCATGACCTAATGATATCCTAGATGTAGTTTGAATAAAGAGCTTTCTGATTAGTGGATGGCTTTTTCCTCTCCCAGGAGAAGGGTTGGCAAAATAGGAAAGGAGATGCCTTTTTTTTTTTTTTTTTTTTTTTTTTTTTAAGTTGGAAGAGTGATTAACCACTGTTTTCCTGGATATATGATGAGGTCTTCATCACTATCAGTATTTAAGAATTAAGCTTTTTATTTCTGGAGTCAGGAGAGGGTTTTATGGCCTGCGGTGGTAGGAGCTGATGTTCAAATAAACTTGATGCTTGCAATTGTATATAACTGGCTGCAGTGACCTTTCTGGTACCTTCCAGCATGGCATCCCTAAGCCTGAGTCTTCCAAAAAAAGCCCATCCTTTGATTTTCAAGAAGAATGAAAGTTTGAATGAAGCAACCACTGCTCTAAGATTTTCCAGTGTAAGAGGTCAGATGGGCCACAATCCTTCTACATGGCCATGAATCTGTGACTCTACAAACTCGGCTTGGTAAGTGGTGGAAGCTGCTCTTCCATTGAAGAAGCTCCAAAACCCTTGCTTTACCAACAAGGGTAAAGATTTACAACAAGATTTTGCCAGGAACTCCCTTAGTGAGACTGTGCTGTATGTAAGCATGCTTTGGAAAGCTCCCAGATACATTCTGCACTGTACAGAGACTAGATAGTGGTGAAATCTCATCTAGTGTGTGCCCTGGAATTGCCACTCGTCCTTCTTTATAATAAATGAGTGCTATTTGGCTACAATCTTTCTAAAGCTGTAATGCACCAGCATCCTGGAGTGCAAGAGTCCTATCTTAGATGGCTACATTCAAAACATACCCTAGGGACTGTTAGAGAAATTTATAATCATCCCTTTAGAATCCCAGGATTAAATTCTAAGTGGCAAGCAAATAAATAAACAATGCTTCTCCCTAATGCCTATTTATTTACTGTAGATCAATGGAACATTCAAGGATGAAATTGGTTTTCTTAGAGGATTAAAAAAATGTTTAAAATAGGCTTTATTATGAGAATTAATATTGTGGATTCTGGAGGGGTGAAGGGTTAGTATGAGCCAGGTTATCGTAAAGTGTTCCATTTTGGAAGAAGTATTTAGGGGTAGGAGAAGAGAAATGAAGTTAAAGGGCACCTTGTTTTGGTTCATCAGTTTGATATCCTGCTAAAAGAAGTCTGTGAAATTGCCAGCTGTTGCTGGGAACTGGGCAAACAATGTGGAAATGTGCACAGCAGAAATGCATTGACATGCTGTGTTGTGCCAACACATGTAATTGCAATACCTGTTTGGGGCAGATTGTTTTGTAACAGGTCCTGCTGTTTCCCCTCTTCTGCTGTTCAGAACAGCAGATGACGTCTGTGTGCATAAGAGGCAACCTCAGCAGGTGCAGAGCCGAGCTGCTGGACTGTGCTTCTACTCTTACCTCCTCTGACCAAAATGCATGTGGGCATGAGGCAGGTTTCTCCTACTGTTGGACTAGGCTGTGACTATGGATGCTGTTTTCCTTCTCTCATTTTCCCTGGACCCCTCATCTGTCTGAGTTTGGAAGGGGACAAACAAATTATTTTGATTCTGTTTTACCAAAAAAGGAATAGTAGGAGAGGAGGGTCTAGGCCTGTTTACTGAAGTTCAGAATGGTTTGGAGTGCTGTGGATTCGGGCACTGGTTGCTGCCACCTTATAAAAAAGCAGAGGGCCCTCTTTTCATCTTTGGGAAAAACAAACCAAAAAACATGAAAAACTAATATTGGCAAACACAGAATGAAAGATCAATGCAGTCTATAAAACCAGAGTTGTCAGACCATAACAACAGTAAATGTCCAGGTGAACTGAAGACTTATGAAATGAATCTAATCTAATGAAACCTAACCTTGAAAATATATTGTGTTTGTACAGAGTGTTGTTTTCTTCTCTCTCTTTCTTTTTATTACTTTCCGTGGTTTCTGAGTGAGTTTTAGTGTTCTCAAAGGCTAACAGTATCGCAGCTCTGTTGACCAAGATTTAGATCTTGAATGTAGCCTCTTATGATGAGAGAATGAAGTGTACCCTCTGTACTGTATACATTGGATCTATATGGCCATACACAGGTTCTCTAAGAGCTCCTATGTATGCTGCATGCACCTTCTATACCCTTCCATTTTTTCAGTCTTCTTGTTTTCTCTGCAGTGCCTGCCCATGTCCTTTTTTTAAGTCCCATTTGTACTGCAAACTTTATCCAAGGTGCTTGTTTTGCTGCTGTGATGGGGGTATCATCCTGATGGTTCACTTTTAAGGCTGTAAAATCCTCCTGTTGAAGCTGTGTCTATAGTATTGCTTTCTAGTGCACAGGTGGTGGGGATTGCACCAGGGATTCTTGTCCTTTCAAGGTAGGGGAGAGCCTATTACTAGATTTTGCAGAGGCAGTAACATCTTGTGATCATGGCAGGTCAAGAGGGAAGGTTCCTTTTGACTAATTCTTTGAGCACAGGTCTTGTTTTCTGATATAAAACTTGTGTTCCACAGGAGGAGATGATCCTGCCAGGCTGCTGTGTGCCACTCCACACAGGGTAAGCAAAAGAGTTAAATATCGTGGGACATCTGTGAATTACAGGCTCCATGTGGGAGACAAGGATGGCAGTGATGGAAGTAACTATGAAAAAGAATAACAGGAGTGTTCGGTTAATGATGGCTGAAATCTTCTGAAGAGGAAGAAGGGGAAGAAATTTGAGTACTAGATAGTGAGTGGGAGCCTGAAGGAATGTGGAAAATATGTACAGTGGCAAAGAGAGAGACTGCAGAGGTCTATAAATGATGCAGGAAATTGTGAAGGTTAAGATACAGTTGGGGAACTGATTATATATATACGATGGACTTAAAAATCCTTACAGGTGTCTGGAGAGGTTATGTGAAGAAGAAACTTTGCATGATGGGACTAAAAGGCATTGCTAATTGATAACTGTAGACTCTGCTTTTGAAAGGACATAAGTATTTTAAAAGATGGGAGGGATGATTGCAGGCTTTGCAAATGAACTCTGTGTGTGTCGGGGGGGAGGTGAAATATTTCTCTACACTTTGTTCGAGGACTGGAGTTTTGGGGTGGTTGTCAGGGAAATGCTTATGGCTATAAATTGCATTTTTAAAACTCTCTTTAATTTAAAAGTCCTTTGTCCCATTTGCTGCGTTAGACTTACAGTTCTTGCTTTAGGCTTATATTAGAAGTTGGCAGTCTCAGCTGGAGGAAAACTAGGGGATAGGTCAGATGCTAATTAATTTCATGCTAATTGTGCCATAATTTGAAATCCAGTGGATTAGTTTCTGTGGGAGAGCTGAACTATATGGAAAGGCAAAAATGAATACGGATAATTAATCTCTGTAAAATTGCTTGGGATGCTCTAAGAAAAAGAGGTTTTGTTGTTGCTTTTATTTTTTTGTTTGAAATGTTTTAAAGGCACCTGTGCCATGGATTACATGAAAGATTAATTTCCACTGAATGACACCTCTTCGTTCCTAAAACACCTGAAAGAAACACCCCAGTAGCTGGCTGAGCTCTTGGTGAGGATTCCCTCCCTGTATGATGAGCAATTGGTTTTGAACAGATTCACTGTGGAAGGATTGAGCTGGGTGCCAGCTAGAGCCCCGTGTCAGGTGGGAATGGCACTACTATGCTAGGGCACATGGAAAATAAGGAGGTGATTGATGCGGCTTCACTAAGGACAAACCATGCCTGATAAATATGGTGGCCTTATATGATGGGGTTACAGCGTTGGTGGATAAGGGAAGAGCAACAGACATCGTCTACCTGGACTCGTGGAAAGCATTTGACATTGTCCCACATGGCATTCTTGTCTCTAAATTGGAGAGATGTGGATTTGATGGATGGACCACTTGGTGGATTCGGAATTGGCTGGATGGTCGTACTCAGAGAGTTGCAGTCAATGGCTTAATGTCCAAGTGGAGAGCGTAACAAGTGGTGTTCCTCAGGGGTCAGTGTTGGGACTGGTGCTGTTAAACATCTTTGTTGGTGACATGGACAGGGAGGTTGAGTGCGTCCTCAGCAAGTTTTGCCGATGACACCAAGTTGTGTGGTGTGGTTGACATGCTGGAGGGAAGGACCTTGACAGGTGGGCCCATGTGAACATCATGAAGTTCATCAAGGCCAAGTGCAAGGTCCTGCACATGGGTCAGGGCAATCCCAAGCACAAATACAGGCTGGGTGATGAGTGGATTGAGGGCAGCCCTGTGGAGAAGAACTTGGGGCTATTAGTGGATAAAAACCTGAATACGAGCCAGCAATGGGCACTTGCAGCCCAGAAAGCCAGTCGCATTCTGGGCTGCATCAAAAGAAGTGTGGCTAGCAGGTCGAGGGATGTGATTCTCCCCCTCTACTCTGCTCTCGTGAGACCCCACCTTGGGTACTGCGTTCAGCTCTGGGGCCCTCAACATCAGAAGGACATGGACCTGCTCGAACGGGTCCAGAGGAGGGCCACGAAGAGGATCAGGGGTCTGGAGCACCTCTCCTATGAAGACAGGCTGAGAGAGTTGAGGTTGTTTAGCCTGGAGAAGATAAGGGTCTGGGGAGACCTTCCAGTACCTAAAGGGGGCCTACAGGAAAGTTTGGGGGGACTCCTTAACAGGGAGTGCAGTGATGGGACAAGGGATAACAGTTTTAAACTGAAAGAGGGTAGATTCAGATTAGGTATTAGGAAGGAATTCTTTGCTGTGAGGGTGGTGAGGCACTGGAACAGGTTGCCCAGAGAGGTTGTGGGTGCCCCATCCCTGGAAGTGTTCAAGGCCAGGTCGGATGGGGCTTTGAGCAACCTGGTCTAGTGGAAGGTGTCCCTGCCCATGGCAGGAGGGTTGGAACTAGATGATCTTTAAGGTCCCTTCCAACACAAACCATTCTATGATTCTATGATTCTATACTCAGCCCCCCGTAACCCACTGAGCTGAAGGACAATCCCACTGGGTTGAGGTGGATTTTGTGGGCTGTACTCTTGAGCATGCTACCGTGCTGAGTTCAGCAGAGCCCCCCACGTGAGAGGAGCGAGCGCTGGTTGGTCTGCGAGCAGTTTCAGCTGTCGGGGTGCTGCATCATCACTGCATCCTGAACTCCTGAGCTTCTTCTGTGGCTTCTCAGGGGAGGGAGATATCTTACCCAACAAGGTGGTCATTGCATGCAGTACCCTTTTTGTGCTTGCACTGTGCTCTTGCACAAGGGGGAAGAACTCCCATTCCCCCACTGTGGGAGGGTAGTCCAGACCTTTGAGCTGGATGCCCAGAAAGAAGAAAATGTTACTTGTCTATTTGTTTCCTTTCTAGAAGTAGATGAGGCTGGAATCGCTCTCCACACTTCCCTCCCACTGAGTTGTCAGTGGCTGGCTGGAGAGCTTGACTCAGAGCCAGGCTGGGGGTAGTAATTTACTGCTGGCCTCTAATGGCTATAAATTACTACATGCCCTGGAGAAGAGCAGTCATAGAGGTAGACCTGTGACTCAGAGTTGGGTCCCATACACAGCACCTCTGAGTCCTTCCCTTACGCACAGAGCACCAGGCTCTGCCTGATGTCAAAAAAACTACCTGTGTGTTTCCAGGCTCAGTACAAAGTATCTCTGCCTGTAGCTGATTATAAAGCTGTGTATTTTCCTTGGAGTTTTCTCCACACCCATTATTGGCCTACTAGAGTTCAGTGACCTAGTTCTGAACTGCTGGAGAGCAGTGGCTTCCCAAGTAATAGTCTCTTGCTCTGAAATCCAAGGAGCTCCAACCCAATGAGGAGGCAGGGGGGAGCAGTGAGGTTTTCACAATTGAACTCCTTTTATTTTGCTTTCTACTTGTGAACACCAAGCAGAAGTTCAAATAACATTACAAAGCAGAAAGCTTTATGATTAATTACGCCCGGTACAGATATAATTTAAACATATTGACTTGTCTGAAGTAAGTGCCAGACGGTGCAATAGGGGAGACAGGAAGTGGCTGGTTGAGATTGCTGAACCAAGCTGGAATCAAAAGTCAGGGGGAGGAAGCGCATCATCATTTAACTTTGCTCGGCAGCTCAGCAGAAAACTGATGCAATTGCTGATGGACACTGATATCAAAGGGAGAAAAATCATGACAAATTCTTTGTGCTTTTAAAATTAATGTAAAGCTAATCAATAGCTTGACTTGGTGCAATATAAAAATGTAGTACTGGGACCTCCATTAAAATGATTTTTCTTTAAACCTATATTCTGGGATTGCTATTAGAGAAGCTTTAGAGATAATAATGGCAGTTAAAAGACAGCTTTCTAATTCCCATCAGGTTGTTGCATTTCACTGCAACTAATCTGTAGCTGCACTGGGAACTAGGTAATGTCAGCCCTTGAAAGATAATGTTTTCTTTAGCTTTTTTTCTTTATGGACCAGTGGGTCCCTAGGAATATTTAAGATAGCTTTTAAATGGGGTCAGGGATGGAGAGGAGGAGAAACCATTTGACTGGACTAGACTCGCTGTGCTAAAAGAGCTCATGGCTTTCTGCCCCCCCCCCCCAGCAAACTGACACCATATGGGAATCTGTGAATCAAAGTTCAGAAACCAACCAGCTGCCTTAGGTTTCTGATAACAGATCCTACAGTAATGAGGGCTTACTTATCTTTGATAACCCATGTGTCTAAAATCAGAATATGTGTATTTTTCTCAACTTCATGGGTGTATTTTATCACCCTGGGCACACATTCTTCACTGTCTCACTCAAGCTGGTCATAACTGTTTAATGGTTATGACTGTGCCATCTGTATATGTGTTACATCGTTCACCGCAGTCCTTCTCAGAAACATCTATTAATCTCAAATTGTGTCTTTGTGGGTGCCAGTCATGGAGACTCCACAACTCAGCACCCCTGGAGCCGACTGGTGATTCATGCCTCCAGAGTTTCATGATGTTAGCTGTGCAGAAGCCAGAAGTGAGCCTTCTGCCCCATGCATCTCTCCGTCCTTCTTTCCTGAAATGCGCTGGTCATCATGAGATTGCAGCTATGCAAAACTTTTGCACAAAATATGAATGTTGTGCAACCAGGTGAAATTTGCCTGCTTGCTATTTTAGAATTGGCCTTTTCCTATCTATGCAGGGCACTATTCCAGGTGCATGTGTTCTGGTTTTACTTTTCCTCTGCTGACCAGCCTCTGCTATGAGAGTGTTGCAGTGTTTGCTGGACTATGCCTATCTTTGGGGAACGCAAAATAGGTTGGTCAGGCTTGCTGCCTCTCTATTGCCTCAAATGAGATCTCAGCTTCCCTGTGCTGGTGTTCTGAGTCGTCTTCAGACTCAGAGCAGGAGATGGCTGAGACTGCAGATGTTGTAACTCTGATCCTACAGAGAGTGCCTAAGCAAGGAGTTCAGGGTAAAGAAAAAGCATCTAACCACAAATGTTCTGTGATTTCCCAAGCCCTTCTCCAGTCAATGAGCTTTGCCCAAATGCAGAACAAGAACTATTCTGTGCCACATAGGACTTTGAAGATGTCAGTAAGAGGAGCCATAGAGGAAGTTTGTGAAATGAAGGGAACAAAAGAGGACAAGATGAAACCACGGAGACTGCGGAGAAAACACATCTGTATGGAGGAAGCCTAGAGGTGCTGAGCAGTGCTAGAGGAGGGATGATCATCCTGCTTTTCCTGTGAAAAGATCCTGATAGTTTCCTCCCTCCAATATTAAGACTGTTGATGGTTTCTGCAACTGGAAGGAGAGACAGAGAGGGTGTTTAGATAAGAAGTGGTAGATGCTGAGGTAAAAATAAAGCAAGAAACATCAAATGAGAAGGTAGAGGAGAAAAAAAGCCAGGCCTGGAGTCAGGAATGGGTGAGGGAACTGCATCTGAATACTATATAGGACAGAGGAGATGCTGTCTCCCCTTGAAGCATCTCATTCTTGCTCAGAGAGTTACTGCATCGTTCTTGGCAGCTAGATCTGCTCTGTAATTGTTGTGTGTTCTGCTTAGCCTCTCCCTTTATTTTCTCTTCCTACTTTCTCTGCCAGGATGATCACAGAGCAGCAGATCTCAGATGTGCGAAGCATTTCCTGCTAGACCTTCTTTAGTCTGTGCCTAGTATCAAGACAATGTGGTGACTGCAGCTGGTGATCTTGTATAAGCAGAGAGGGGCAAGCTGGCAGATTTGAGTCAGTACAGTCAGAAGATCCTAGTTTGCAGCAGATGCTCCTGTAGAACTTGCCAAGGCTGAATCGTGGTTCTGTGGCAGCTTCTCGTCTTCATTTTTCGGAGGTCCTAGAAGAGATGATTTCAGGATTTGAGGTTCCTCATTCTCAGCAGCTGTCTCCAGTATCTGTATGAATGAGATAAAGCTGCAGAATGTTTTGGTGTTGTAAGCTGCCCTTCTGAGTTGGTCCTGTGGGGTTTTTGATGGTAAGTAACAACTTCATTAGGAATGCTTACGGTACAGTTTCACTGCGGTTCCTTTTTGACAGCTGTGGCCACAAAGACGATTTCTCCATAAATCTGTTTTACCTTTATGTGAATTGTTGCATCTGCTGTGGCCATGAGAATGTTAATAACCCATGCCATGTGGCTGAAGCAGGTTATTTAGCAAAGAACTGGAATACTCTCCTTTTACTGCCTCAGTGTGACTCTTAGATGTGGCATAGGGTTTGTGTATCGACTCTTACTTAGGACTTCATGTAAACAGATGGGGGCATGGGAATGGAGGGGACCTCCAAAGGTTAACATGAACATCTGTGTAGGATGGTAATGGAGTGTCACTGTGGGGGAGATTTTGAAGGCCTGGAGATGGCATTGTGAGTTGTTTTGAAAGCTGCCAATTGTTGTCAGTATGTTGACAATTATTTTCAATTTGTTTTGTTTTGTTTTTTAATTGTGGAAATGTTCCCAGAAGCTTAGTAAATGAGGACATGTTCTTATAAATATCCAGCTAATACGTTAAAGCTCACATGGCCCAGCTTTGGTTATGAAACCTACTCCTTTAAGTTGGTGTCATTTGTCCCCTAGAAGGCCTGTGTTCAGAAAAGGTGCCCCTGGTTGTGGGATGAGGCTGTTTCTCTCAACCTGCAAAGCGCTAGAGCTTAGAGCATGCTTCTTTTAAAACAGACATGCAGCCTTGCAAATATATTTAATCCCACTCCAACACATGGCTCTGTGGACATAGGATGCCAGAAAACCACAGTGTATTCTGTATGGTATTTGTAAGCTCCATGCAAAAGTGCTGAACCAAAAACCCTAGTCTTAAACAATTAAGGTCAGGATTGTGCTTGCAGAGGTGTTATGTAGTTATTTTTATTTTATCCCATAGAGATTTTCTTTTTCAAAAATGATGGAGATTGTTGAAACTTCTGGGTGTCCATTGCATTCAAAAATAGTCAGTGAAATACCATCCTGAGTGGCTCTGTGAGATTTTCTCCTCCTTTTGTGCATGCTCAGGATCAAAATTAAGTGGCTTCTTCACAGTGAGAAATTAGTTAGTAATTTCCAATAGTGTAGTGGTGACATGGGAGCTCTAGAGAATCATCCCAAAGCCAGTATCTGAAAGCCAAGTGTGAACCGGCAAGGTCTGAAACAGATGGAAGGTTTTTAACTTCTTGCTCACATAGTTGCATGATTCCTATGGAAAATGCGTGACTTGTACCCCTATGTTATTTAGCTGCTAATAACATCTCTGTGTGTTCTTGCTTATACAGCAAAACTTATCAGTGGGTGTGTGTGCATTCTACAGTGTGATATTGCATAAGGTATTTTGGCAATGCAAAAAGAAAGGTAAAAAAAAAAAATCTATTTTTTTTAACCCTCGTGCTATCCCTCAATGGTGTCAACATGCAGATTAAAAACAATTCTGCTCTTTCATTGGATCTTCCTTCACTTCGTTTTGCTCTAAATGGGTATTCACAGTGATTAACTGCAGCCATCCCTTTGCTGATTTCTCGCAATGGCAACCTTCCTGCTTTGCTTTGTGCTTAGAGCTGTGTTGCACTTCTCTGGTCCACGCTGTATGGTGAAGCAATGAGTACAATGGAGAGTTGAATTACTCATGATTTCTTGATGGCTCCGACAAGATGAAATGAGTACTACTTAGAGAGTAAGTTATCCCTCATTGTGAACATAAGTGGCAGAATTTAGGTCTTTTGTTTCTGAAAAGTGATGTTTCTAATTCTATGCATTTCAATTCAGCAAACTGCTTTTCCTGGAAAGAGAAATAAAACTTCCAAGGATGGTAAATTTTGCTTTGCTGCTGGTAAGCCTGGTACTACAAACACTTTTTTTTCAAAAATAACCTATGCTGACTTGTGCGAAGTAGCACCTTGATTTACACCAGTCCAAGATTCAAAGCATTCAGATTCATCTGTAGGCAGGAAATACATTAAGGGAAGTTATTAGGAATTCCTCTCCTTATGTTTTCCTTCCATGTCTTCTGTGGTCCATCTGTGAAATGGACCATAAGAGGGAAGCATAGGGAGTGGGAGATCAGCATAGTGGGAAGACAAAAACAATGAAACCTCAATGAATTGATGATGAAAGGGAGGGAGAAAAAAAGACTCTGAAGAGAGCTGTGGATGAGCCGGGGGAAAAGAAGGGAGAACATAGTGTCCGAATGCCCAAAGGAAAAGAAGGGGCCGCAGCATCATTGGCCAGTTAAACAAAAAGGAGGAAAAGAATGAAAGGGGAGAACAGCAATAAGCTGACGCAGTTTGCAGCATGCAGAATTGGAAACAGAGTTTTCAGAAAGGAAAGGAATACATTTTGCCACTTGTGTTTGTATTGAGTAGGACCTTAATCTCTGAATGGTTTGCCTGTCTTCTCAGTGGACCAACCGGAGAAATCAGGTGTGATTCAGAGTGAATGAGAGATGTAGTGTCTGGCTCTGAATTTGCTGAATTCCTTCTGCTTCATATCAATGCCACAGAATAAAGTTTTGTATTAGGGAAATTGGGACCTTCACTAAGAACATATATCACATTAGATGATATATTACTGTTCCAACCCCGGGTCTCAAACATCCAAAAATAGCTTGCATGGACATGTGGAGCAGGTCCTAGGCTCTGGTGAATGATATTTAGTGTTCCCTGGGGAAGGAGAGAAACATTGTAATGAAATCACCAGCCTTAAACTAAGCTGCTTTTCTTTGGTGGCTCCCCCAGACCTCAGCAAAAACGTGTTTTGTGCAGGTTCAGCCAAGCTGCCTGTTGAATAGTTTGGCCAAATGCAGGAAGCAAGATCTTTGACCTTCTGCAGTGTCCTCATTGTAGACGCATGCATATAATTTCCAGTAATTTAACAGGAGCTTTAGTTTGAAAAAGATTTGGGTTTTATTACTTTCATTCATCATCATTAACTCATGCCATGTGGCGGAGAGGAGGGAATGACATATTTCCGCAATTAGATTCAGTATTTTGCATGAAAAAATGAGCTGTTACAGCAAATGCTGCTTTTGAAATAGGAACTAAAACCAACGGAAACAAAAGTTGTGATGTGTGCTTGGAAGAGAAGAGTTAAAAAAGGATATTTTTACAATGAAGTCTTCTTTAAGTTGTGGTTAGAAATGATTTAGCCTTCTAACCTATTCCTACTGTGTACTTGGCTTACATTCAAAAAATGTTTTCATCCAGTACCTTGATGTGCTTCTAATTCATCTGTTACAAATATGGTCTACTTTCTGCTTACTCTTAAGAGGTGCACTGGCTTCATCTGCTGAAAGTACCTTTACATAGGGCTGCTTCAGTTTTCAGGGGGAGTGTGAAATTTCATTTGATTTTTAGTTTGTGTGGGTTTGCTTTGCCGGAGTTTTGATTTAGCTGAGCCCAACAACTTAACACAAAACACAGCTAGGAAAATCCTGTTTCCTATGGTGTGGGATGCAAAAGGGATCAGTTCTTCGGGGTGGCTTGGCTCTGGGCTGAGGTGCACTTCAAGGGTTTTGCTACACTTTATTTTTTAACCCTTTGCTAAATTGCAAGGGCCTGATCCTGTTTTATGTGAAGTCAAAGGGAAGTTTGTCATCAATTAAGATGGGAACAACATGGGGGCCAATGTTGGTAATGAAACCCCAAACCAGGCGAGTTTTATGTGGTTGAGTGTTCCTGCCAGCATTCCTCACAACTGTGTGTGTGACACATGCTCCCTTGATAATCTAATGAGGAATACATTTAGACTCAAACATATATTTTATTTTACATAGCAGGCTGCATTTTTGGTAATTTGCCTTTTCTCCTTGTATGGGTCTCAGTCTTGTGGATGTTAGTATGAGCCATTACTGATAGCTTTTCTGTTTCCCTTCTTGGGATGTTGGTTTTCTTTTCTGCATGTTCAATTACATGTGCACATTCATCTGTCATTAGTTCCTGTTCACTGGAGGATATTTTGCAGAGCTCTTTATGCAGCATTCATAATACTCTTATCCATGATTTGGATTTCTTACTGACAGCAAAAGTTCAATCCTTTTTGCTGCTGTTTTATTCATTTTATAGCTGTATCTAGATAAACTACTTACAGGTTCTATAGTGGAAGTTTAACAATTTGGTTGAATTTTCCCCTTCTAATTCAATTGTGCATTGAATTCTGTTCAAATTTAGATTTATTTTTACTGTTTTTAAGGTATTTAAAAATGCAAGCTCCTCATTTATCAGGATTTCTCTAGTGATTGCTTTCTTACATTGTCATAATTCTCGCTGGATTTTTTTTGTTGTTGTTGCTCTCACTCTGTGGAAAAATGATCCTCATCTTTTGATTATGCTTGCCAGCTCATCTCTGTTTCAGGAGGAAAAAAACCTTATAATTTGTGTTACTGCACTCAATTACCTATGTCAGTAGTGAGAGTATATGTGCATAGATGTGGGTGATGGGGAGATTTGTATGTGTGGGTGTGTATATATATGTATAATCTTAACGTGTGATGCATGCACTCACATCTACTTTGCCTCTTTTTTTAAAGTCTTCTGTTTCCACTGCAACTTCTGTGAACATCCCATCCAGAGATATTGCCGTCTCTGGACAGGAGACCAAAATACAGAACTCCTTATAAAAGCTAAGTCCAAGCTGCCTTTGTTGTGGTATGCTCCCCGTGAAAGGAGACAGAAGGAGGTAAATCTGATGAGCTTTCCCTGAGCAGCATGGAATCGGCAGCTCTCCTGCTGCATGAGTGTGTCCCCATGTCCCCATGGCTCGATCTTTGCTCTCTGATAGTCCAGCTGCACAGAGGCAAACTATTATGGTTTCTCCTTGCTCCAGCTGCCCTCAAGACTCTTTTCAGTGGAGTACCCACCATGGAAAAGACAGAAAAAATGTCACCTAAACTCAGGTTGTAACATATTTTCTTGTGACCTCACCAAGGGCATGCAAGGAATAATTCAGACCTCGTTCAATTTCTTTCCTGCATCTTTGGAAGAGCATGATGCCTTCCATGGACCCTTGTGTGTAAGAATGGTAAAAGTTGCCCTTTGTACAAAGGGTACATATGGGACCTCAGTTGTTACTCCTCATTTCAAATGTACGTAGAAGTCAGCACAAGACTATTGGACTAAAAACTTTCTGTTTGGTTGTTGGATAGATTTTCATGATGATATGCTAAAATGCGTTTGGCACAGATGACAGAGAAGAAATTTCATCAATAATTTATTTATTTATTTGTTTGGTTTACTAATAATTCATCTGACTATTGATCTAGTTTGAGTTTGGCTCCAGGTCTGCCCTTCAGCAGCTTTTTGTGAACAGATTTTCTCTTACCTACATGAGTCAGGGTTTGACTTTCCCACTCTGTGCTATAAATTACACCTATGTCTCCAGTACCATGCTAATGCCTGGGGTTTAGTGAGAAAAGGAAGGAATTTGAGCGCAACTTTTTATCCTGGAAGGCTTTACCTTTTCCATTACTCAAGCTCCACACCAAGACATCTTTCTCTCTGCTCCTTCAGCACCTTTACAGACAGAAGAGCAGCCTGAAACAAATTAATTTCCCACCTTTTGGAATCTGTGTTTCACTCTACCTTCTTAATTTTTTAAAGCTATGTTTTAATTAGCATTTAAAGGTAAAGTGAGGAAGGGTTGAAAGACTCCTCATATAAGAAACACACCTGTAGAAGCAAGTAAGACTCACTGCACTCAGGGAGATTATTAATATGAGGCAAGTTTACTCAAGAAATTCTAGGATCAGGCCCATGATACTGAATTTGATTTAATTCACTCATACATAATGATTACCCACAGCTCTGAGCAGATGTAGTAATGACTACAATTACTTGCAGATCATTTTTTATTATGATTAAATCTGTACATGATATTATTCTTGAGGCAGCAGTTTTTAATATTCAGCTTGCTCCCCTCCCTCATCAGCATTGACTGTGTACAAGGTTAGAGGCAAATCCCCAGTTCAGCAGTGAGTAGCTTTTTGCCATGAGCAAATGTTGGTTTTGGTTGAGGTCCATTGGCTTATGCACTTAATGTTCAAAGTTCATCTTTGGAGCATCAAAATTGCATGTGTGTATGTTTTCAAATGTATTTCAATTGTGAAGCCCCCACCAGCTTCACAAGAACACTTTCAGAATAATGTTGAGTGTCCAAATGAAACTGTCACCTGTAATGTGTCTCAGTGACCATGGACTAAAGCAATGGAGTGGCCAGCAACCTGACCTAGAAGTTTGATCATCCCTTAGGAGCTTTCACCTGACTCAGGTTGGTTTTGCTGGAGCCAGCAGATTTCTGCATTCCACTCCCAGTTCTGCCCAAGTCTCTGCATAATCCTGGAGAAGTCTACAGACTGCCTTTTAATTTATTCTTTTGTGAGATGAGGGTAGGAGTTAATTTGGGAGCAGAGAGACTTGCTTTTTGGCTTGAATTAAGTTGTGTTAGGGAATGCTGAGGATATGCAAAGAGTCTTGTGCTTGTGGGCATATGAGAGAACAGGATTATTTGAACAGGGCATTTGCCATATGTTTGTCATTCATGTGTGATGTTTGTCTCATCTTTTAGATTAAGCACAGCAAATATTGCAAATAGCCCCAATGGAGATAAATATAACTAAACATTAAAAAGTCATTTCATAAGCTTGATTGTTCTATATTTTTGGTAAAAATTCTTATTGATAGTTAGAGATCTATCTATAGATCTCTATATGAGGTTGTCTGTGGACTAGCTGAAGATTTTCTAAATAAGAGAACAAGTTTCGTCAGCTGCCTCCTCCCTCAATATTCCCATTTCAGCAAAATGAGATTTGTCAAAAAATACTCACCACTTTTGACTGTGGTTCTTTATCCACATAGGGAGGAGCATTACGTCAAACAAAGGCATCTGTCAGAGTCCTTGTCAACTGTGTTTGTTTCTGGATTTGTTTTTCTGATGAAAGCCATGACAAAATCTCTGGTCATGATGAGGCAATTTTTAAAAGCAATGAATTGTGGTTGGGAGGTGAAAAGTTGTTTGCCTGTGGAATTTCTACGCAACTGGGTGACCAGGAAAGAACCTGTTAAGGAACATTTTGCTTCATATTTCTTCATGGCTTATAGTCTTGATTTCTAGTTTACAGTAATTTTAGGCATGCTCTTGATTGAAGGAGGTGACCTAAAAAAAATTCTGGAAAATAGCTAGTCACGAACACTTCCTATTGCTAAAAGCATAATTTTAAACCACTGCATTGCACCTAGGGCAATGTGATAAAGGAGTAGAAAGAGGAAAAAAAGACTGATTCACAGCAAAATGCCAAATTGTAGGTATAGGAATTAATTCTTTGCATAAAGTGGGTGAAAGGAGTGTCAGTACTCTTAACAATTAAATTCGTCTTAATGACTAGCTGCAGTAATGTTCAGGAACAGTTCAGGGCTCTGCATTGATCACAAGAAAATGATGCATGTTGCTCAATGCAGATGAATGATGTTGCAGAGTGACAAGTTGATGTCTTTAGATTGAATGAAGCACCCTGTGTTTTATAACTTGGCATATGGTCAGAAAGGGTTACTGTGATCTGCAGTGTCTAGTGCTGTGCTAATAGCACAGTGGGTAAGAGCTGACATGATACTCAAGGTATGGTTTTATAAAAAGTCATTGACCACTTTAAGGGACACTCTCATAGCACTATGCATAGCAAGCTAGGCATAACTGCAAACCAGGAGGCCATTTGTCATAAAGATTATTACTAGGTGGTTAAGCACTTGAAAGGCTACCACTTGATGCAAGACCTTCCCTGTAAAAGCTTGGCTATAGGTCAGTAATTTGCCAATATTCCTGGGTCAGGAGAAAGCAGCTTAAGATCAGAAATAATAATAGAACATTTTAGAGCTGATGGTACAATGCCAGAAGCAGGGGAAGTATTAATAATTTTCATTATAAAAAGACCCTATCAGGTTTAGGGGAGGAAAAAAAGTCACAAAGGAATCTAGTGACAATTTAAAGAGATACTTCAAAGGACTTCATTAATACAGAAGGAAAGATTAGCCCAAGAACAAAAGAATAGTAGAGGAGTTGGCAAGTATAAAGCCGGTAGAAGAATTATCATAGTGTCATACATGGGATATTTGAGTGAAGACCTAAAGAGAAATTAACACAAAGCTATCTTTAAACTTTTCAGACCAGTAAGGTCATTAAGGATATTGTCCAAAAGTTGAGATGAGGGGTTTTACAGGATGTGGCTGTAAAACTTAATTTTCACTTTTGAACACAAATGCAGTGCTGGCATGAGGAGTGATAAGAAAAGCAGCAGAGGACATAGCAAGAGGTCATGCAGGGAGCTTACAGCCATTTTCATACACAATCTAGGGCCGAGTTCTTCAGTTCTTTGGGAATTTCACTGCTTTTGTGAGACAACAGCAATTGTAATTCTTTCTTCTAGGGCTTAGAGTGTAGTCCAAGAGCTTAATAAAACAACGTGAAGGAAAGCTCATTTGCTTGACTTTGTATGCAAGTTCACATTTGAAGCTGAAGAGCAAACAGTGCCATGAGATACCCATTGTGGCTCATGAATGGAAAATGAATTATGTTGTTCAAGTATCATGTTCACTTGCATATTTCCACGTTGCAAAACAATGGCTTACAAAATGCTGCACGCAGCATGCCTATAATTTTGGGTTGCAGTTGAAGGGCAATTTAGTAATATTGTGCCCAAAGGCTCCAAGCAGCATTGACATAGTTTTGGCCCCTTACGATGATCCCTTTTTGAAGACACAATAATGACCTGGTTTATGTCCCAGGAAGCTTACAATCTAATTGAAGAAAAGATCCAAGAATGCTGATGATAAACAGGAAGGGAAAGAATGGATGAAGGGAAAAAGAGAATATCCATTTACCTACTGGTAGTAACAATACCTGTCCTGTTTACTGCTGTGCTTGTGTTCAAGCACTGTATATCACTGGTGAGTTGATACCTGCGACATCCATGCTACAGTAACAGGGTGTATTAATTTGGAGGTTCTGCAGCTTGTGTTCACCGAGCTCTTCAATTAGGTCTAGATGGCTATAATCTCTTTTGGGTGGAGGGAAGAGCGTGTATCTAGTTTTCTGCCGCTCTTCATGACTGTAACTTACTTTTTAGATGTGATATTCAGTATCATAGGAATAGGGCATAGGTACACTGTAGCCCAACATGTTGAGGCTCTGCTGCTATGAGATATTGTGCCAGTGCCAGCATGGCTGGTAGGAAGGGGCAGGTGGAACTGGTTGAGATGATGCCTGCTCTTGGATGAAGGGATAGGTTCCTTCTTCCCAAGCTGCTGGTCCAGTGCAAAAGCTGGTTCACTTCTCTCAGGAGAAGGCAAAGGCAAAATTTAGGTTAACAAAATATCCTTCTGGAGTAAATAAGTGAGGCAGCAGTTCTGTTGAGTTGACCCTGTTAATTGACTTCTTTTCCCCACATTTTTGAAGAGAGACACTTTTATACCCATATGCATCTCACTGGCAGCTCTTGTAAATAATTTTGAACTATTCTCCTCCATCAAAATTCTGATTTCTGTGCAGGCTCTTTTCATGTTTTGATTATTTTAGTCCACTGTTCATTGTTTGCAGAGGTACTGTATACACACTATTTTTAGTTGGCTATCCAAAATGAATTCCTGTTGCTGATTTGGTTACATTAAATCATGTTCTGTTATCAAACAAATTTTCTGTCAAATGAAAAATCAATGTTATTGTACTATGTCTTCCTTCATGGATTAAAAAGAGTATTTATTCTAATTGAACTATCAAGAAAAGCGCACAGAATGCTCTAAGAATGGGCAGCACTTATAGTCACAGCTGTTAACAAACATGGTACTCTGATTTGAGATTAAGGTACAAAGGAAGAACAATTGCAATTCAATGAATTAAACAGGATCTGAGGACCAAGGTTACAGAAAAAGACAGTAGTTTTAAACATGCCTATAAGAGAAGGTAATTTACTATGTATGACTTAAAAGCATAAAATCTTTCAATGATGCAGTTCTGGATCAACCGCATAAAATGATGATGATTGCCATAAATGGTTCTGCAGATGGACATGTCTTATGTACTTTTTTGCTCTTGTGAGTAAATGCATATGTAAGATTTCTTCCAAAATTAAAATGCATGGCTATCAGTCATTTATACTAAGCACAGATAGTCCTGCTCACCTGTCATGGCACAAAGTGCATCTATTCCTTTCTGAGCAAGCTGCAATAAGATGCTTTCTTTTGTTGTGGAATGTAGGCTTACTGTGTTATTACTGAACATTTTTTTTCTGACTTGACTTGTAAGGAAACAGAAAATACTTAGCTGGTTTAACTCAGTCTCATAGTACACCATAGATAGCTGTACATTATCTTTAAACTTTCCTAGCTTTACATACAGTTGGATAAGTTTTGGCTCCTTCTGTCTAATGCTGTTTCCTCTAATGGTTGAAGAAATGGAACATTATACTACGTAACGTGTGGGGGTCACATTAATCACAGAAAATTCTTTTAATGTCTCAGAAGTAACTGTCAAACTGGACATACTGAATCTATTTAAACTAAAGCATGCCATTTTTTATCTACAGTGATCTTTAATTCACATAAAAGGGTCAAGAAAATGTGATTAAGTGACAGTTTTAAAATGTACTATAATATTAAATAGCTTGATTAAGTGACAACTATAAAATGTAATACAATATTAAGTATCTGGCTATGTCCCAAAAGAACTTTAAAGTATTTTGAATGGTTTGGGAATTCTCTAGCCCATCATGAGTTACAAAAGAGCATTTTTATTAAATATAAACAGGTGAACTCGGGGAAAAAAAACCAGATAATGTCTTGTCATGATACAAATAAAGTCAATCCTAGCTTCAAATTAAAATGACTGCCTTTCCAAACAAGATCTGAAGGAAACAAATAGGACTTCTTCTAATGGTGCTGCCCCCTGAGACCACAGAAACAAAGAGCTCTCTGACTGAGGATATGCACAGAATAGTACAGTGGGTCAAGTAAAGATTTTTACATTGTGTGGCTCAATAAGTAAGATCATGTGTTGCTTTCCTAGCTTTTCAAGTGTTAAATATGTGTACAGTGATGTGTTTGACACTCTGGTGAGTAAAACCCCCAGACATCTCCAGCGAGCTGCTGTTTGTCTGGTATGCCTTGTACTTCATTAGGAGCCTGTGTGTGCCATTAAGCTTGAAAGGAAAAATTGGTTTGAGGAAAATGCTCTAAAGTGTGCAACTTGGTCAGAATATGACCTTTGTGACTGTAAAAAGCATAGACTTTGCAAAGAAAAGAAAGGTGATCAATGGGGAGAATGTGATTTTCCAGTATGTTTATGGAGAATTGAATTAACGGGTAACATATTGGAGAAACCAAGACAAGACATGATGCTTAGCAGCTCACTTTCCAAATTGCAGAGTACTGAAAGCTAGACATGGTATGCAAAGCGCTGGAGAGATTTGGGACTGGCCTTCTTGAGGAAAGCTGGCCACCAATGCACATGCCTGTGAGAGCATGAACAGGTTTGCATGAACTGGGGAATGCTGTCATCTCACTCACCTCTTTGTACCAGATTTAGGTTTTTGTTATCTCTTTTCATCCAGAAATTGAATGTTTCACACGTGTTCCCTTGTGGCTTGAGCACTGTTTAGTATTTTAAATTCCCTTAGAATTTTAATTTCCCAGCTTTCCCCTAGGTAAAAGGAGCAAATTTGCTGAATTTAGGGGTGGGCATTTTGAAATGCTACTCTGTAATGCATCTAGTGGTTCAATTTCATATGCTCTTGGTATTTCCTGGGTTTCCCTGAAAGCATCCAAATAGGTCTGAAGCTCAGCAGTTCTCATGCTAAGATATTTGAAGTAGAGTTTGGAATGGATTGATAGGAAATGTCCATGAACAGGGTCATGTAGTTTGCTTATTAAATGTCATCTGATTCTGGGTTAATAGGAACTCTAGCCCATCTGGTGAACTTCTTTGCATGTGTCTAACATGTGGTTCAGGGTATACAACCAATGTCTGTTCTACATGGATTCATTTACAGAACAAATATTAAAGAGGAAAAAACTCCCATACTATGCTGGTTCTGACCATAGAAATCTGGAGTTTTCAAGTCAGATGCTAAACAAATTTTAACATACATTTTCCAATTTCTTCAGCAGTGCTTGCCTTTTGCATTTTTGCAGGGCCTGTGTGTGGAGAATGGGTACGGTTTTCCTTTAAATATTGTGAGCCACTCTGGAGTTGCAGCAGTATCTGTCACAGATGAAAATACTATAACTATGTTTCTTTGTAATCCATTCATTGGTTTATGGACCCCAAATCCTCAGGAGAGGGTAACAAATCCACATAATGTTCTTACATGCTGGCTTTTGCATTTGGATCTCTGATGTAGCTGACAGATGTGCAAAATCCCATCTAGGCAGATATCTCTCTCCTGACTACACAATCCGAGGAGATCGAGAACACACATTATTCCAGCTAAAGTCTGCCTTGAATCTAGGCTAATAACTTTCACTCCTGATCTGCTTGTTTCAGATGCCATCCTATGAATTAGTATTTTTTAAGCAATATTCTTATTATGTTCTAGGCAACATATAAACATTTGCCTTCTCAGAAATGCAGTAATTAAATGACTTGTCAGCAAGGTAAGTAATACAGCACAAATGAAACTCAATATGCTAGCCACTTTGCTGCAAAATTTCAAATACAAACTTTTATGTTACAGATGTGAGAAACAAAGGAATTGTCACAGCGAATGAGCTGTGAGATCCACCAAGACTTGCATGGGCTGTTTAGAAATGTCCAAGAGCAGAGGCTCCAGAAAAATATCTAGGAAGCTAGAATTTTGGTCTCTGCCAGTCAGTGCTGGGTTTCAGTACTAAAATGTAATTGTCCTTGTAAGTGGAGGCTCCAGCGTTTGTGCTGGAGTCTGAGACACCAGCAGAGATACTCCAATCTGTTGACTCTGCGGTAGGCACAGTTATCTCTGGTGGCTGGTCTCCTGGATAGAGTAACTCCTTCAATGTTTGCAGTTAAACATGCCACCACTTGGCTTTCACGGACTTAAGGTAGTTGGCTTGTGTGGGTAGAAGTCGCCCTGAACATCCGCCCACCTGCACTGTAACGTTAGCAAGGATGAGTTTTGGAGTGGAATTTCTTGTGGCCTTAAAATATCAATTTCCACAAGGGACAAAACCCCAAGTATTCATGTAGATATTTCAGCAACTGCACAGCTCCCAAGGAAAAAAAGAAAACCAAATTGTCTCCATCTGTCCTTAAAACAAGAATCCATACATTGGTTGAGATGGCCAAAGACAGATTATAAATGCTTGAACCAGATATGCTAATAGGAAATACGTTTTAATTTTGTAGGTAATATGCATGGCTATTATAAAATGCTGAAGTCATATTGTTGGTGTTCTGTGGGATCTTTTTCATCATCAGCCGATTTTCTCTGAGGTGCTTTACCCATACAGGGAGAAATGGGATTTTTGACATGCTGGTTCATTTTCACACTCCCTCCATCTCCACTGTCACTTGTGGGGATAAAGGTAGTCCTGTAGAGGAACGTGCATGCTCCAGGATCCACTGGAGTTAATCTCACTATTTCAATAGGCAAAAGATTCACTTAGGTGGCTTGTTCTGGAGAGGACAACTAACTGGATTTTAAGGCTGGCTAAGCAATAGCAGCTTGTGAAGAAACAGCATCAAGGTGAAAAGAGAAGCCAGCGGAATGCAGCTCCATCCAGGACAGGGTTGCCAAGGGGGTGTGAGAACAGGATCCATGTGTCAGGACTCTCTCCTGTTAGGTTGGATCCTACTATGAATTAACCAAGCTGCTCTGCTTGTGGAGCATCATGCATACTTCTGCATGGAAAGGCAACCCAGCCTGTTTCTTTTGCAAGCTGATTATGCATTTGTTGGTAGTGTATGCATAGCGTGGATGTTTGCTTTCATGATGAAACCAGGCAGTGAGTAAAGATAAATACCTACTAAGTAATAGTCTCCCTCACCTTCTTCCAATCAAACAGCTGTCAGTTGGGTCTTGCATTTTTCCTAGGCTAACTAGGGTGATGTTGAAAAATATGAGTTCCTATCCTTGAGTAATTTTGAAGCAAATTGAAATCCATGCTGGGAACCTGATGTGCTTGGCTTTAGCTGACTTGCTAGCAGCATGTAAATTATTTTAATTACAACTTGTATTTTGATGCTCTACAGGACTTGATCCTGCAATGCTATAACAGTCCAAGTGCCTGAGATTTGCTTGCAGGATGAGGTCCCCAAGTTTGTGTGAGTTTTTAAAACTGGACTGAACTGGAGGGGCCTGATCCAAAATCCTTTGAACTGAAGGGAAAAAGCCTTCTGTCAGCTAGGGTTCAGTGACATATTTGTTTTGACTAACTCCATCTTTTCTTCTCCTTCAGTACTTTTATGGTTTGTATTTTATGTATTCTGAGTTCAAATGGGTCTGATAAAATTTTTCCCAAATGTTCTTCCTTTGTGAATTGACTGTTTCAAATCTGAGTGATATTACTTCTGACTGGCCGCATAAGTCACCTGCTGGTGTTTCTATTCTGTGAATGGATATATAGAAGTATTCTTCCAAAGTAAATAACAGCATTTGCTTTGACATTTGTTTTCTGCAAATGTTTGTGCCAGGAAACCAGATTGCATGGCTGAAGCAAATGAATATTTTTATCTGCATTAGTCACCCAAATCTAATTTTAAATCTCTGAGGAAGAGAGAGGTGGGAGTTTGCCTGATTTGTGCTCATCTTAGTTGAAGATGTATGTCAGGGCTCCAAAGTCAGATCCTTTTAGTACCCTTTTTAATAATGAAGAAATAAGCTAAAACATAACTTAAAAATATTTTTACATTGGTAGTAACAAATGTTTGTGGGGTTTTTTTTACTATATTTTCTTTCTTTTGGCTTCTTTTGGGTGCTGTTGGCCAAGGTTGCTGAAATGACAGTGGTAGCTTTATTAAAGTAACAGAGGCTGCGGTTTTCAAACAGGCCCAAGAAAGGAGAGCCTCCCATTGAAATTCTATGGAGTAACTGCATTGTCAGAATCTTGCATTATAGTCTGTTTTGTGAATGCATTTTTGAGGCCATGTTGTATTGCAGACATAAATATTTATAGTTGGGTTTCTGATCCTGCCTTTGCTTATGCATGTATCTAACTTAAACACATGTGAGTATTCCCCTTGGCTCCAGTAGGGCTATTTGCATTCATAAAACTGAGGACGCATCTGGTATTTTTTCATGGAATTGTTAATAATTCTACTGTGTTAAACTGCAGATGCAGTTTTGTGGGTCAAAAGCTGCACCTCTACCTGGGATTAGGTGCTGTATCAATTGATGCTTCTGTGACCTTCATTTTTATACATAGCACATACTCCCAGGATAGCATACCTGAGCTGCCGCACCACCTCGGACACACTGACCATCTATTCATTCATTCCCTATGAATTTTTTATAGCCACTGTCTTTGTAAGATACAAAGCAAAGAGACAGATGCAAAGTTGGCCATCAGTTTTCTAATGGAGCGAGAGCATAATTAATCAGAAATAGCACCTAAGAATAACTGGTGCAGAAGGGTATTTCCCAGGGAGGTAACGTAGCTTCCTCAAGATGTAAGTCAACTTGTATTAATCATACGAGAAAATTAATGACAGTTTGCCTTTGCAATCTTTAAGATTTGTTAGCCAGCAACTTTCTAGCTTATTATTCAGGTTTGTGGTTTTTTTGATAAGGACGAGTGGAATATTAGGCCAGAGATCAAAAGTCACCGAGTCAAACAGAAATGCCGGAAAACAATTCTGCTGGTGATGAAAGACAAATTATTTGCATGGAGATAGGGACAGAGCGTCATCAGAACAGCAAGTGTTGCGTCCCCTTGACAGCTATGACAGGATTATTAATGTACTGCAAGCAGGCATCAGGGCTGAGCTGTGGTGTGAACACTGTGTTATGTTTACTGCCATTAGTGAACGGCACTAAATGGGGTCATAACTTTCACTTCAGACTCTTGTAAAAGATCCCTTTTGAAAGTTGTATGGCTGAGAATGGGCTCAAACCTGGAACTGCTCTAATTAGTTTTTTACTAGGTCTGTGGCAATACCATAAATAAACCCAAGAACTGGCTGGTGTGCTGATTATATATTTTTTGTGTCTAGGATATTGTGTCTAATGTCTGTGGCCATCTTACTCTGGGAGCAGCCCTGTATTATTCATTGTTTATCCCACAGTATTCCTAGCAGAGAGATAAGGCAATGCATTGGACAATCACATCTTACCACATTTTGCTTTTTTTTAAACACCCTTTCTCAGAAGATTTTAGTTATGGTTTACACTGTTATTCATGGCTGTTAGCAAGTGCTTACAGGTAAATGTGTGTTTTGAGCAGTTTTGTGAATAAAGAGAGCCTTAAGCACATGCTTGAATGCTTTTCTGAACCTGGGCCTAAGACAGGTTTGATTAGAAAAAGATGATACTTTGCCCACATATATAGTAGTCCTTTTGTTTCCTCTTGAACAGTAAGCTGGACATTTGGACTTGGTTCACTTGGCACTAATGATACATGACCCTGCAGGCTGTGGTCTCAGCTGGCTTCCATTTTGGGTTTGCAATTTCCTCAGCAAATTTTATAATGGCTTTTTGAGTTGGTGATGAAATCTTATTTCTCTATCTGTACCTATATGAATGTGAGTGCTGGCCATTGAGAGATTAGCGTGACAGGAGAGATTGTGCCTTTTTCTGCAGGATGCTGGTGTAAAAAGGACAACTTAGGCATAGCTACGTTTTTGACTCTTCCTTCCTTTGACTCTTCCTACTCCTCCTTACGAGAACCCCCTCTTTTCCACTTTACTTTCTTGAAAAATCTCATGTGGAGATCTCCTTTGCTGCCTGCTCTTGGTTGTCCAGGAGTCATCTCCCTCCAGTTCCTTATCACCCATCAGAGTATTCAGTTTCCTTTACTGTAAGTGTTTGCATTGCCTATCTCCTACTACCTTTCTCCTTTCACAGTAGTTCTGCCAGTGACTTTCACAGCTGCTCTGGGGCTCTGGCATGGTGCGGTTAACGCTGTCATTTGCTTCTGCTCATACACAACTGGATATGTTCCAGTCTTTTCTGAAGAGTTTGTTTCCTACCACGCACAGCATGCTGAGGAGTGTAGTAGAAATGCTTATGTATTTGGACTGACTTTGATGGCACAATGTGTAGGACATAGGGTGAAAGTAAATCTCTTGCGATCTCAGTTACAGAAAAAAAATTGGCACTGGCCACAACGTAAACTTTTATGTATGTAAATTTTTATGATGCGCTCTCCTGCCCCCAGCTTGAGGGCTACTAAATGTTGTTTGGTTTTCTCTCTGGTGTTTTCATCTGAACTACTTCCTCTTGTTTTCACTTGTTTCCTGTGTTCTGTCTTAATTCCTCTTACATATCAATAGGTATTTATGTGGTGCAGCTCTTTCTCCACCCATGTATTTACCGTGGGGTAAACTCCACTGTTCAAAGGTCTGTGATGCTCATGGTTACAGCAAGGGAAGATTTTGGACTGACAGACCATCTAATGTAGGTACAGTCTTACAGGCAAAACTGGACTTCTACTGGTATCTCTTGTTTTGATAGGATAGTGTTCCTACAAGCTGTGCCTTTGGCAATGTGGGTAGAAACATTTTCATGAGTGCTAGAGAATGCTAAATTCTCAGCAAAGAAAAGTCTCTCCCCACTATTGAGTTGGTTGTGCAGAAAAGAAGCTATTTAACTGAAGTGTAATTTTCTCACCTGGTTAATGTGATGCGGTGTAGAACAGAACTAGCAAGAGCTGTGAGCCTTGTTGGGACCACACTGATTTACTCCAGTTGGAGGCTAGATAGACCTTCTGTCTCATTTTGAGAATCTCTTTTCTGTTCTTGTTTAGCTTGGACCATGGATCTACCATCTGATTCTTTATATCTGAGCAAATTCTGGTTTGTGTTCACACTCTTGCCATTTCTGCTTTGCGTATGGTACTTGCTGAAATAAACAGTTGATGAACTGTGGTACAATAAGTGTACAGATGTTCTCTCAGCATGCCAGCTGCATTTATGATTCTCTCCTCCATAACTGTATATCTTGTACCTTTACTATACTTGAAGTTACTTGTAGCTGTCGAGTCTGATTTTATGTGGGAGAGCTCTTGTTGCGTAGCAGAAGCTCATATCAACTCCCTGGGTTTTTTCTCCTTAGGTTATGTGAATAACAATGCTTCACAGATTTTTCTCTAAACATAAAATTGTGCAATAGCATGAAATGTTTTGCAGAACAGTGGACATTAGGAAAATGGAAGAGGTGAGGCTTTTATTTATAATTCTTTATTTGTCCTCCACTTTCTTGTGTATGAAGGCAGGCTATTTCTTGACGCTAGTTCTTTTTGAACTGTCCTGAAAGACAAGGGAAAAAAGTCTCCTGGGTCACTTTAGCTTTGTATCTTTTGTTTCCCTCTGTTGTCTTTTAAAAATGGAAGTAACACTTTTATGTAATTCATGTATGTTTTTTCTTCAATCGCATTAGCAAGATTTTCATTTGGGGTCAACACAAAATTGGTAAAAGTCTAGGGGATCAACTGTGTTGTTTTCTTTCAGAAGAGTCTACAGATATGAGAGATTACCGGCATAAAAATACACTACTTCTTTGCACTCCTTTTGAACTATTCTTGAGAACAGATGCCATCCATGGCACATACTTACAGAAATATTCACCGTGCTTATACCCTAGCATGCAATTTCACAGCAAGGTCTTCTAGGCTTCTTACATACAAAAAACTAAGAACTGGTTTTCTCCTTAGAAGTATTTGGCAAGCTCACCAGTCGGGCAATGATTTTCTTTTATGTTTTGTAAAATGTAATTCCTCTCTTTGAATTTTATACCACAAGAGGTAGCCAAAGATCAGGTATTAATTTCCACCCAAGAATGTTTGTTTATATCTTCCAGATAAATTAAAACATGATTCAGTGCATCATCAGGCTGTAAATTACAATAGTAGGGGAATGCTAATGGTTTTATAGGAGTCAGGACCAAAATTTATATGAAGACCGTTGATCTGTTTGGGAGTGTTACGTTAGGTTCATCAGTTTTTCTTGGGCTGACCTAATAATTACCTTCATCAGGGCAAGGCTTGTGCACCTTAAATTCCTACTTGCTTTGTTAGATTATACCATAACCTGCTTTTGCCAGCACTTCAAAGACAGCCATGTTTGCGGGGTGGGTGGGGGGAGGGGGGCATGAAGGGAAGTGAAAACAGGACAGCTTTGCTTCTTAGATGAGACTTTTTTAGGTTCAATTTTGCAGGGGTGGAGGAAACCCTAAAAAAAAACCCCTCACAGAATGCATTTCATCTCAAGGTGTTCCCACACTATGACAATACAATAGACTGGTTTTCTTGAGCTGTGTTTAATTTAGCTGGTGGGGTGTTAAAGCATTGGAGATGTGGGTAGTCCAGACTTCAGGATGGGCTAGGTGGCATTCAGAGCACAGGGTGCCACTGAATTTCAGGCCACTCTGTCCTAGCCTTCCTGTTACCCTAAGTTATGGCTTTCCTATGGAAGTAGACAGCTTGCTAGGCAAGGCGTGTAGGGCAGGAGAGGCTAAGGTAAGTCTCCATCCCTAGTTGCTGATGAGGGGCAGATCTTCATAGGTCAGCTGATGGGTTTTATCCAGGTGGCTGGAAGGAGTTTCTCGATCTAAATATACCAACGTTTGTACTTTGTGTGTGTTAACAGTCAACATTGCTAATAATTAAGTATTTATTTCAATTTTAAAAAGTTACAAAGTCAGAGTTGCAGAATGGTTGAGGTGGAAAGGAATCTCTGGAGATTATCTAGTCCAACCAACCCTACTTAAAGCAAGGTTGGCTAGAGCAGGTTGCTCAGGACCATTTACAGTGGGGTTTTTTCATATCTCCAAGGATGGGGATGGCGCAAATTTCTGGGAAACCTGTTTCACTGTTTAAGCACTATCACAGTAATGTTTTTCTTATGTTTAAATGGAGTTTTCTGTGTTTCAAATTGTGCCCATTGCCTCTTGTCCTGTCATTGGGCACTTCTAGAGAAAAGCCTAGCTCCATCTTCTTTACACCCCCTACAATCCCCATGAGATGTTTATACACATGGATGAGATTCCCCTGAGTGTTCTCCAGGCTGAGCAACCAGAGCTGTCTCAGCCTTTTCCTATATGACAGATGCTCCAGTCCCTTAATCATTTTAGTGGCTCTTTACTGGACTCCCTCCAGTATGTCCATGTCTTTCTTGTACTGGGGAACCCAAATCGATTTCCTGAAATGTCTAGGTCAGTGTATATAAATTACAAAACACATCTGGATATGAGCCACCAGTCCCCTTCTTTCCAAGTAAGGTGCCATGTGTTTTCCTGAGGGCATTCCCAGTGAAGAGATCATGAACATTGCCTTCACTTGGGTCCTGGCTGCAGTGGAGCATGGGAGGGCCCCTTCCTCCCTGTGCAGCAATGTTGGCTGCAGATTGAATGACCTTTTTGGGTGTAACCTGAGTATGTTAGATATAAAAACCCTAGGCAGAATGCAATGAAAGTTGAAGACGCTTGCTGACATAAAACCTGCTATATTGAAGCATGGATAGAGATTAATGCAGGAAGTACTGACGTGTTTTATGTAGAGAATAAGACTAGAAAATTTGGGGGGCATCCACTTGAGTTAAAAGGCATGAAATCCTAAGAGTAATTTTACACTCTGAGCACCCCTATATCCTGCTGAAGGCAAGAGGTTTTTGCCTAGAAAACATGTCCTGGTTTCAGCTGGGATGTAGTTAACTGTCTTCCTAGTAGCTGGTACAGTGCTATGTTTTGAGTTCAGTATGCGAAGAATGTTGGTAACACTGATGTTTTCAGTTGTTGCTCAGTAGCGTTTAGTCTAAAGTCAAGGATTTTTCAGCTTCTTATGCCCAGCCAGCGAGAAAGCTGGAGGGGCACAAGAAGTTGGCACAGGACACAGCCAGGGCACCTGACCCAAACTGGCCAACAGGGTATTCCATACCATGGGACGTCCCATCTAGTTTAGGAACTGGGAAGTGGGGGCGGGGATTCGCCGCTCGGGGACTGGCTGGGTGTCGGTCGGCGGGTGGTGAGCAATTGCCCTGCGCATCATTTGTACATTCCAATGCTTTTATTACTACTGTTGTCATTTTATTAGTGTTATCATTATCATTATTAGTTTCTTCTTTTCTGTTCTATTAAACCGTTCTTATCTCAACCCAGGAGTTTTACTTCTTTTTCCCGATTTTCTCCCCCATCCCACTGGATGGGGGGGAGTGAGTGAGCGGCTGCGTGGTGCTTAGTTGCTGGCTGGGGTTAAACCACGACAAAAAGCTGTAAAAGTTTTGCCAAATTTGGTCAGTCTCATCTTTGTGAAATTCATTGATCTGAGTTTTCAGCATTCTCTTTTGGAATGTCATAAATGTGTAAGGTTTTTGTGATGGTAAGCGCACCAGCAGTGGTGTTCTGTAAATGCTAAGCTGACTCTTGCTAGCTATGATTTTTATTTTTTTATGCAGATGAGCAGTCAGCACCTGATGACACGTAAAACTGTACTTGCAAAGATTCTGCACGAGACCTGGCTGGCAGGTTGAAGTGTTTGATGGTTAGGGATTTTGCTGGAAATCACTTGTCTTTAAGAGCCAGTTGAACCTGTTTGAACTCCATTGCTTGCTTTGCGTGGAGGGGGTGATATGCTGGGTAGAGATATAAGCCACCATGGCCTCCTCATGCTAGTGAGCTCTGCTGCATAAATACTGTGTGTTCCTCCAAATGCTGTTAGAAAGGGTAGGGGAACATTCTGGTTCAAAAGGCTATAGAGAGAAGAGCACAGGGCTAATTTCTTCGAAGAACGAAGGATAGCTAACTGGCAAGGAAGCTCAAGCTGTTGGGAGAACACTATTCACATGGGGGCTGGTAGCATCATTGGCAGCAGCAAACTTCTTACTACCTCTCACTCCTGTCTTTCATTGTTTGAGCTGGAAAGCTGATGAGAGTGGAAGCCAAAGAGTCTGCACAGTAGATGTGGTGTCAAATCTCCATGAATTTAATGTTGTCTGTTATGTTAATCCTGAAGATAAATGGGCATATTGCAGCAGGAGAATCTCCTGGGTGTGAGATCCCTTTTGATTCTGGTCAAGGCAGGGAGCAGAGCATTCTCTCTCTCCATTTTTTTGCAGCCCTGCTAAAAAATAGGGCTCAGCAAAGATGCACAGGGGCTGCCTGGATCTTTATGGGTTTACACATGCCCAACCACATCAAGCAAAAAAAAAAAAAATCAAGTAAAGCCTCAGGACCCGTACTTCCAGAAGGAAAGTGTATTTGTAGTGGTTTCTTTCACTCATTTACTGATAGGAGCTCCTGCTAGCTAATTCAATTTAGATATCTCTCCCCTTTCTCAGATGTTTCAGAGCACAGAACTGGTGGTCTCTGGGTCAGATATTAAGGACAGGACTTAAAAGGAAAAATAGCATTTTTCATTTGGAAATTTTCTTTAACTCCTGTTCCCGTAAAGTGTGGTGGAGGGGAGAGAGAGCCTTGAGCCTGCACTGTTGACTGGTTAGTGACCTTCAGCAATTTATATAAGCTATTTCCTCACCTATGGAATGAGGATAATGATACTTTTAAGCCTACTTAAAAAAAATTACATCAGGGCTAGATATTGTTGAACTACTACTTTAGCACAAAAACAACTCTGTAGTGTGGCAGAAAACTTTCTGGAGACTTAAAACTTAGAAATCAGTGGAGAAAAGCGAATCTTTAAAAATGTGTTATTTATAAAAATCTTTAAATTGAGACAACAGGGAAAAATTAGAATGCTGTTAACTTTTTCT
The DNA here is from genome assembly GCF_947461875.1 of Haliaeetus albicilla. Classification (NCBI taxonomy): domain Eukaryota; kingdom Metazoa; phylum Chordata; class Aves; order Accipitriformes; family Accipitridae; genus Haliaeetus; species Haliaeetus albicilla. The sequence goes on from NC_091489.1 coordinate 27,796,632, forward strand.
TTTGCTCTTTTCTTCCCTTGCCGCCCCCCTGGTGTTTACTTTTCAACATGGTGTTGAAGTGGGTTTTGCTTTTGTCTATAATCAGTTCAACCTCCAAGTTCTCCAGTTCTTCAGCTGAAACCACTGCAGAGGTCTCTATTTGTTCCAAAACAACTGCTTCCTCTGGAATTTTTGTTTTAAAGTAAGAGGAATGTGTTGGCTCTTCTAACATGCTGGGAAAGCTTATTTGACAAAAATCTATAATTTCAGCCAAATTTGAGATGACAGTGCTGGCAGTAAAGTTGCTACAAAAAATGACAGAAACCAGACGATTATAAGTTGAAGTTGACGGTCTTTTCTTATTCAAAGTGGCATTGAAGAGACTTCATAGCAAAGGAATGCTGCCCAAATTCATGTCTGAGGCGTCTTCTAATCACTCAACAGGTGGTGTTTGTCCCAGATTTGAGAGGGGCCAACTATTACAGTCCTATTGTTAGCCTTGCAATAGTTGTGCTTTGTTAAAACTCTAGCTTCTGAAGCCAAGATGTTACGTAACAATCTTATCTTTCATTAAATCATGAGGTCCCAAGGCTTTGGAAAGAACTTGAAAGTATGAACCCCAAAGACTCAAAAAACCACAAGAAAGTAGGAAAAAACCATTGCTTTGGTTCCTCATTTAAATAACGTGTTTAGTAAGGTACTCTTTGAACTTTTAAGGAATCCAAAGGATTGTTTTTAACACTCAGGGCAGTCTGTTTGGGCGTCTGTGTACATGTATGTGTCATCTTATTGAAAAGCAGTTATTTACTTTCTTTCTTCTTAACTTTGTCCATGTTTGGGATAAAGCTATCCTACCCTGCTAAGGATGGTGGGTATGTGTTTTCTCACTGAGATGTATGTCTCCACATGTCAATAGCAGGACTGGTCATTCCCAGTGTAGCAAACCCTCTCTTCTAATCTCCATTCCAATTACATCTCATGTGGAGCATCTGTTTCTTCTGGGCAAATTGTAAATCATTCATATGAGTGCTGACTAGCAACTGGCTCTAGTGAGAGCTGCTCTTGTGCTCCTCTTCCACTTCAAAGTAGCCCTTGGGATGGCATAGTCAGTTCCTGGAAGATCATTCCAGTGTGACAATATCAGGTGCTGTGGGAAACCACAGAAAACCCACTGAAATTTTCCTTCAAATACTTAGACTTCTTTAAGCGTGTTTTGGCTAGCCAGCAGTAGATAGTCAGCTTCACTGGAGACAGTACTGTCGAGTTTATTATCCCAGACAATACTCCTCGTAAAAGCTCGAGGAAAAGTGTAGTTCTCTGTCCGGGGGGTTCTTATTGTCTTATCTCTGGGAGATGATATGAGGTGCCCTGCCTGAGGATGTCAGGATAAAATCCTACATACTGTCAGAATGGCTTTGGGGCCAGTCCCCTTTCAGCTCTATTCCTTTTTCCTGGTGGTTGTAGCATCCCCCTCTGCCGAAGTGCTGTGTCCAGTAGATGCAGTTAAATGAGTTGTCCTCACAGCAGTTTTGGCAGGACCAAAGCATGCCCGAGATTACACCTATAGCTGGTGATGCTTCATCATCTGCCTGGGAAGGATTGGAGACACTTCTTCAGTGTCTGAGGAAATGAAAATGTGCGTACCTTAGAAATACAGTTGGAGACCACATCCTGAAATCGCTAAGACCATTTGGCAAGCAACACTGTAGTGAGAATTGATCTGTAGGATGGTCACTGGGTTTGTTGAGTTGCATTTCTTAAGCTGCATCTGTAGAGCCTCCATTATTCAACAAGTAGCTTGTGATGACATGGCCATTTTTGGTAGGGCTTGGGCAGCCCTTCCAGCAGCAACTGTCTCCATCCCCTTCCTAACTCAATGGTGCTGTTAAGACCAAACACCTAAGTGCCAATTCTATTTTGCCTACATCCTTGAAATGCCTCTAGCTGTTCCACAGTCTGAAATTGGGCTAGTGTTTTGGTTAAGCAGGAAGTAATATGCCTAATTAGCTACTCCTGGTGGACATTGTATTTATAAAGCTAATCTCATTTCTTTCCACACCTTGTCTGGATCATAAGATCTCCTTGTGTTTTTCATTGTGCAGAAGAATAGAAAAAACATTCAGGTGTTTACCTTGCTGTTTCCTTTCTTCAGGCAGCGATGCTGGTTACATGTCATGGACTAGCTCAAAGATAAGCTCTTGCTATTCGGTAACTGACTGAATGTCAGGGTTCTCATGTTCTCCAGTAAGTACATGCACAGTGTTCAGTGTTTGACTGAAATACCGATGTTCGTTGTCAGAAGGACATATTTTCAATCATAAGTTTCGAGTTGTCTCAGCTAACAGGCTTTTTCAGCTGGAGAGTTGTGCTTGTGGCAGGGATTGACAAGCCTGGATTGTGTCCTCAGGCTTCCAGACAGCCATGAAGGTGCCAGGTAAGACTGGTGGATGCTGTCCCTGAAGAAAAGAAAATTTGGGGGTAAGCACCTATGTGTATTACTATAAAATTTTGGCCAGTGGGGTGGGGTTTGATTTGGTTTGGGGTTTGTTTGTTTGGTCGTTTTTTTAGAATTAAGCATCTAATTTCATTGCCTGGGCTCCTCAAGTGATATTTATCTTGTGTTCAAATCTGGAGAAGCTGTCCCTTTAAAGCTCACTTTCAGAGTTAGGTTTGCAATAGGGTTCACAACAAGAGCAAGATTTTCAAAGTGCTCCACAGCAGCACTCCTTGCTGGGTTTTCAACAGGACTCAGCCAGCCAGGATACTTAGCTTGGTGCCTGTCTGGGTGCCGAGCTGTCTTTTAAAAGTGTGTCCTGAGCATCAGTAATACCCTCAGAAAAGTTTGGAAATAGAGTTGATGGATTCACTTCTGTTCCCTGTGTTGACTACAGCTGCAGGTTACAAAGTGCTGAGTGGAGCATCTTCTATAGCGGCAGGCTATACAGCAAAGGGGAGGGTTTATGGAGCATACAGGTAGAGCTCTTCACCCTTAATGGTTTTGAGTGAGGTCATGTTTGACATGCTGGAAAAAAAAATCCTTTTTGGTGTCACCAGTTCTCCACTATACATGATGTTACTTCTTTTGCATGTTTTGCTTATGGGTGTCAAGCAGTGATGTGTAATTCCTTTATAAATGAATATATATTATGTCTTGCTGATTGTGGGCAAGTGCCAGAAAAATGTATCATTCAGCAAAAGGGGAAGAGAGGATATTTTAATGTGCCAGGATTCCTACTTTGGGGGATTTGTTGGGGAGTTTGCTGTGTTCAGCAAAGACCAAGCTTTCTCCAGAAAAATGAAATTCCTGCAACCACCTCTGTCAGCATATGGCTGATGTATTGAGGCAGATTCCCTCTGACCTCTCTGTAGGCAGCCAAACAGAAAGTTTTACAGGAGCACAGAATTTAACATCTTTTCACACAGAAATACTGCATGCACACCACATATGAACATATGCACATATTGTCCTTTTTTTGTCACTTTTTGGGGGGCGTGCATTAAATTTTCATATTTCATTTTGGATGTGCTGACTGGGTGAGTTGCTGGAGAAAAGATGAATCATTAGGAGTGGTTGCAGCAATTCAGCATTACACCCCCTCCTACTGTGTTTTTATTTGACTAGTTTGCTGATCACAAAGCACCGCCTTTTGGCTCTCCAAGAAAGCTGTGCAATACTATCTTATTTTATCGTGTGTTAAATGTACAGATTGTTTTATGAATTGCTACCCACTTCTCATTCATTTTCTCAACAAAGTATAGGCTACAATACAACCTGTGAAATACTTTGCTTTTAGCAAAAGATATCTTATTTGTGAACATGGTCTGGACTCCTTTTATAACATACTGAGTCTTAAACTCATTTGCTTTGAAGTCCCTGGATTTTTATAGCCTGTAAGAATTAAAAAAAATTAAAAACTCATCATGATGTAAGGACATAACTTGTGGTTTCTTTGCAAATTAATAAGCTCTAAGTAACATGGAATATTTCTTTTTAAAAGTGTGTAATAAAAAACAGAGGAATGTACTGCTGCACTGATGACCATGGTGGAAGAAAGACTCTTTTTCTCTGTTTTGCTATTGTAAAACTCTTGGGGCTGGTGCGTTCTTAGGCTGATACAGTAGCATTGTTTTGGGTTCCCACTCACTGCCTAGAGCAGTCCCACATGGCTGGGTGCAGAGTAAGTACTGCCTGTGGAGTTGGAACATGAATATGAAGCATGCTAATGCTAGTATCAATTAGACAGTGACCCAGAAATTCTTGGAAGAATGATTTTTCAGCTATATCCTGTCTCCAGGGCTTATAACCCTAACGGTAACTACTTGCAGACTCCTATGTTGAAAGCTGGAACAACTGGGGAGTGAGCCAGAGGAAGATGAGGGGGGACAGAACTGAAATGCTGTTCCAGAGAGAAACAAATCATTCAGGCAAAGCAATAATCAAAGCATTTGAATGAATAACGAAACAACCATTTCAATTATAATTGTGCCTAGGTTTATACTGGGCCAAGGTGTCATCTAGACAGATGCACTAGCAGTTTCCTTTCCATAATAAGTGTTGGATTTTTGAAAATATTTTAATGACATCTGGGCATTTTTACTAGGCCTCAAATTCTTGATGACTTTCCAGGTCGTGCAGCCACCAATCGCATCATCTGACCTCCCAACCTCTTCCATTCTTTTGAAGTCTTATGAAGAACATTAAACTTGCAGATGCAATTATTGTATAATAAAGTATTGATTTCCTAAGGAACCCTCTAACATCTTCCTTCATAATTAGCATTTACAAGGCATCAGGAATTAACCACGTACAGCGTTACAAATGAATTACAAGGCCCTTTTATTTCTGAAATAAGTATCAGTGCCCAGTTGCTGAAAAGAGCTGAGCATATTGTCTAACTTCATTGAATGCCGACATATGAAGTGTCTAGATAAGACTAGTGCAAAAGCAGAGTTATAAAAGGAAGCTTTTGTCTTTTCATACTGCATTTAATAATTGACTTTATTTACCCGTTTCAGCTACTTGGCATTGTCTTCCCATGTGTGTCATAATTTTTTCCCTGGTAATTTCTATTTTCTGCAGCAGTGGTTCTTCATGAGAGTAGCTCTGGTCAGCTTCAGGCATGAGAGCAAATAAGGCTTTTGTTGCTCAATTAGATGTTTTTTATTTTGGCAGTATAAATCTCAGAGGGATGCTATAGCTTAGTTTTAGTCTCTCACAGGAGTAAACTACCTGGCAGATACTGCCTAATTGTAAGCCTTCCCCCTCTGAGTCTGTTGTACAGGTCAACTCTTTACAAAAAAGAATTTGGTGCCCCACTTTGGTGCTGGACTCCCTAGGTCCCTGAAAGCAGAAGACGTATGGAGGGGCTTTTCTTCTCCAAGCAGAATGGTGGCTCTTAAGTCCCTGCTCAGCTGGACTCCAGTGACCTGGAGACCTGTTTCTTTCTATGCCTATAACTGCCCCACTCCAACCAGCTCATTCCCTGCTCCCCCTGTAAGTGTCAGTGAGACACAGGAAAGACATGCTTATGCTTTTTATAGGGTCCTTCTCCAGGCAATGTTCACAGACTGTGTTTGGACCCTACACAAAACTCGGTTGTGGACTTTTTGGTCTAAAACAGAGCCAGAGACAGGCAGTAATGCCGCCTTCTTGCGTGATAGATTTGAAATCCTCCCTTAGAAAGGGAGAAGCCCTGTTTCAGAGTCCTGCTCAGGAGACTTTACTTGCGTTAAACAGGATTGAGCTCCCTGCCCCAGAGTAACATGAGTAGAGACCACAAAGAAGGAGGTAAGAGTGGTGAGGAGGGTGACAAATTCTGAAGGAGGCTTGCATGCGCTTCTTTGGCTAATACTATCATGAGAGTGGGGAAAGAGGACTTGGTATTTTTCATTCATTAGTAATGGGTTGAGTTTGACTTGTAGCAAAGGGAGGATGGTGACGAATGTCAGGAGAGAGAAATCAAGGGGATTAAATGAATTAACTGCCCAAACCTCACTGTGGGAACAGGAAATATTATTGTTGTCATTTGGCAGATGGGAAATGTGTCCACCCTGCAGCACAGTAACTTCCCCAAGAAAGTCCAGGAAGGGCTGGGATTGGATACTCTGCTTTGCTGTCTTGTTTTTTAATTACTGTCCCACACACATGGATGTGTTTATTTTCTTATGGGTCCTGAATAGGATTTGGTCCCCTGAAACCCAGAAGGGGAAATCTCACACATGCTGTGGTGCTGAACTGGTGTAATAAAAGGAAATACCAGTTTATTGCTGTCTAGGGTGTGGGACAACGTGGGCTCTTGAATCTGCTCCCTTCCACTGGCTCAGCTGCAAGCAGGTGTTGACATCGTGTATAATCACAGTGCTGATTGGGAGGGGAAAATCCCCCCCAAAAACCAGTACAAGAAAGAGAAACAGACGTTAAACTTCAACTGATAACTCACAAAATACAAAATGTAAATTGCGAATATTGATTTCCAGGGAGCATCAGGCTGACAGCTGCCATAAAACCGAAGCTCTGTTGACATTTTAGTCATGAACAAGCTCCTATCATCATCCCAGGGTCTCCAGATCTGGACTATGCTCAGATACTTTTTAGCACAGATTTACTCAAATTTTTGTCTTCCAGAATCAATTTTCCCAAAGAGATTTTAGCAAAGCCTCTTCAGGGGAAGTTAGGGAATATCCTTCATTTGGAGGAGATTTTTTCAATTTTTAGGAACATGATTATGGGATCATTTCAGTTAAAGAAAAACTTTGTATCACCCTTCATATCTACTGACCAAGCCAGAGAATGAACAAATACCACTGCCTTTTACATTGATTTTAAAACTTCATGTTATCTGCAGTAGTTGTGGAAGGGGAAGCATAAGTGTTTGATGCCCCGCTTGGCTAGTCAGAAGATTGTTTTCAGGACTGGACTGTACTGTGCCATTCAACCCATGGGTCAGCTTGGGTTTCATGAAGGCATGTTTCCTGTCGCAGGCGGCTGTTATCTGCTGGTAGTCCAAAAAGGGGAAGATGCTCTACCAGAGCCTCCACTTTCTTCTGTTGGTTTGGCTTCTGAATGTTGCACAGCCTGTGCAGCAGGTTTTACTAAGTATCTGTGACAGAGAATATGCAGGAGTGCCAATCTGCTTGTTCACTTACCAACACTTCCACGTAGAGCCTGTTTTTCCTGAGAATTTTCCCAACAAGATTTGGGTCTCTGTTGGGTTCATAACCCGTTTGGATCCTCAGAGCAGGTATTCTCCTGTCTGTTGTTGTACAGCAGCTCTTCCCAGCTGTGGTCAACTCAAGAAGTGTATCTATGAAGGTATCAGTCTGCTGAGACCAGAAATAGTTTTAAGTGCACTTGGCATGCCAAGTATTCCTAAACCGAGATGTGTAGCTGAGACTGCTGCATTGCATTACCTGCACTGCTGTTGGCTCAGGGACCTCTGCTTGGAAATGCTCAGTTTCTTGACTGGTTCCCATTTTAGATAAGTGTTGAAAAGGGAATGTCCCAAGTGATATCTTCTGACCCTAGCATAAGGGCTGATCACACAGGCGTGCAAGTGAGCTAGTTACTGATCTATCCTGCATTACTGCTCCTTCTTGGAGAAGCAATATCAGACTGCATGCACAAGCTTCTGTATCTAGTTTAAGTGCCATCCACTTTGCTGTGCTTTGCTTGTGACGGGACAGGCATTTAACTCAGGTGAGAGAAGGCAATTTCTGGGTGAAAGGCGGTAACTCTGACTCGCGTGCAGTGAGTGAGAACACCCTTATTTGTGCTGCTGCTTCAAGTTGTTAGCAGGTATCGCTGTTAGGATTAACCTTGCATTCCTGCAAATTCCTTTTAATAAATCACTTAAAAGGTAACTGGGCAGGCCACTCCTCCCTCTGGGTACAGGTAAATCTCTCAGGGTGGTACATTCAAGTTACTGCATTAAGAGCTGACACTAGGATGGACACATGCACACACATATATTTGTCTTATTTGGGGTGTGGAAAGAGGGATTACTTAGATTTTTCTGTTCAGGATCTTTTTTCTTTTGAAAGGCCCTTTGTCTGGAAGTACCAGTAAGGATGAGACAAACTGGTTGCCTTCACGGCCCAATGAGCAAAAAGAAAGCAGTACTCCTGTTACCTGGAGACATTCAAGAAGGCAAGTGCAATTAGTCAGCAGATAATTAAGCTGTACATAATCAGAGTACTGGAGGCAAATCACCTTAGTCCACAGATGTAGCAGAGCAGGAGAAGCACTTTGTCAGAAACTGTGTGACAGGGAAGGGAGTGAAGGCAGAAACTGCTTGATCAACATTATATGTACCACATCCTCAGCAAACAGAAGCTACGTTGGGGCCTTTCCTTGCAGCCTTCCTCTTGGGAATGGTGCCATGGGAGGTAATGTTTTAAAGCTTGATCTCACCACTCTGGTCTTGCTAAGACAAAAGGTTCACTGATGGGAGAAAGTTGGAAGGGCTTGCTTATTTAGTCTAGTAAGACTAGGAATATGGCTATTTAGGACTCAAGCAATGCCTGGGAGGACTGTTGATTGCTCTTGGTTTCCCCACTGTTCAGGGCTGCCCTAGTGCTTGGTGCAGGTCCCAGAGAGCTCTTCCTCAAGATCCCCTCTGCTGCACATGGTATACCCCTGCGATGCTTACGGGTTGGAGTGCCGAGCTGCAGAGAGGCAGTGGAGCTCAGCATTTCCAACTGCCCAAGGAACCCATAGCTGTTTGCATCAGGAAGCCCTACGGGTCCATCAGGCTGCTGGCTCTGTAGCAAGGCGCACTTCACTTAACCTTCAGGAACATCTATAATTAATGCTTAATTGATTTCCATAATGCAAGATCAACACACTGGCCTGGGCCTCTTCCTGTACATCTTTGCTCACATGAACATTCCTTAGTCACCTTATTTTGTCTTTTCTGTGAGGTTTAACCTCTAAGCAAGATTCTTGATGAACTTGCTGCTCATAAAAATATCCAAATGTTTCTTAGCACAGATCAAATGCTGGCCTCAGGCCCCTTGGTGTTTCTTTTCCAGGAAGGGTGGCTTCTATTTATCATAATGTTAGGAGTCTGTGTCTTTTCCAAGACTCAATTTTCTTGCTTGTCTTTGCCTCTCTGGGGAAAGGCCATATTCACTTCACTATAGTTGCCAAAATTTGAAAACTTGTGCCAGGTCTTAGAAAACTGATCCTGTATAGGATCGCCTCTGACATTCTGTTCATGTCAATGTTGGATTTTTCTTCTTTTCTGTACAGCTACAGCAGATTTACCCATTCTGTAACTGAGAATGGAATATTGTCCCATTAAGCATAACCTGTGCTAGATTACCTTCAGCAAAAATATCCCAAATCAAGCTCCCCAAACCTCATGTGAGACGTTCTTGTTGAACCCAACTAGAGTTTCCTCAAAACATGCGTGATTAAAGGAGTCTGGTGGATGAAGTGTCAGCCATGCTCCTTGAGCCTCAGTCTGGGGGAGAGGGGAGGACTCCCCATCTGAAATGATGTTGGGGCTCTGCTTCATATCTGTGAGAGTGGGACAAATACAGGAGGTGAAGGAATATGTGGAGAAAGACATTGATAAAGGCGAGAAGAAGCAAACAGTCTCACAGGAAACAAAACATAGCTCTTGCACAGGGTCAGGGGAGTGGCCAGTATAAGGGAGTATAGTGTGCCTTTGCTATTTGGCACTTTGGAGGTGTCTTTATTCAGGGCACATTTTAAAATGTGTGTCTTCACAGACTAGATGAAAGATTATGTCATAAATACAGAAACAAAGTGTTATGTTTTAAAAGGATAGGGATAACAATGAGTTCACAGGTCAGAAAGTAAAGTCAGCAATGACCTGCAATGGTTTTTCATGGCCTCTTGGTCCAACTATTTATTTTAGTTAAGCAAAAATCTGGTTGTTGTTAGAATTTCTGTGGTTGTGTCTAAGCAACATTTCTTTCTACAGACCTCTAACCGTTCAGCATAGTAGTTATGTGGTACCTCTGTTCCTGATTTCTTTTACTTCTGATGTGAAGGAATTGATAAAAGGGTCTGTAACAGCTTAAGTTGGCTGTATGTCTTACATTTCATGAGTTGCACTTTTATTTTCTCTTCTGTTTCTCTTTTTTATAAGCTACATTCAGATGATATCCTTGACCTTCTACCTAACACCTCTGCAGACAGGGCAGATTTTGATTGTCTGAGGAGGAAGCCGGTCTTCTAGAAGTCACGGCCAGAAGAGGAATCTGTCATACTAAAAAAACACTGCTTCCTAGAGCAGGTCAAAGGGAGAGGACTTCCAAATGCACGTATGTGCTGGAGAGAGGAGAAACCAACCTCCTGTGGAGCTCAGCAGGGACTTTGCTCTCAGGAGAAGAGGCAGCAGGAATGGGAAAACGGAGCTTGCAGTTTTTAGCAGCTACTTTGGGTTTCAGCTGTGATTTTCATACCAATTTAGTCAAACCGGACCACACCAGTTGCCGTTATCTCATAGTGCTTTGGATCCTCTAGAGTCAGTGTGTCTTCCCCACTCCCAGAGCATATCTACAAGGGACTCCTGCCAGATTGTGAGTGTAGATTGTTTGAGCAGGTTGATCAGTATGTATTATGGAATAATGAAATATTCCCCCAGATTCCCATAAATAACTGTGGGGATGGTTGAATACTGGAACAAGTTGCCCAGAGAGGTTGTGAAGTCTTTGTCCTCAGTTCAAAATGCAACTGGACAGAGTCCTGGGCAACCTGCTGTAGCTGGCCTTTCTTTGAGCAGGGGCGTTGGACTAGGTGATCTCCAGAGATGCTTTCCAACCTTGGTCATTTTGTGATTCTGTGGCATTTTCCAAGTCACAGTTAGAGTTCTTCGGTACTATCCGCTGCTGTCAAATACTTGGATGCTAATGACAAATAATGATGGATGCTGCTTCCTTTAGTTGGTAGAACAGAAGCATCACTGAGGGGAAAGGTCGTGTTGTTATTTTCAAACTTCAATTAAATGTTAGTTTCAGTACAAGAGCATAATTCACTCAAGTCACAAACACAGTTTTGTGTATATCAAGTATGGCTTGATAACCAAAAAGGCCAATTTTCTTATTGGTCCTTAAAGAGAAAATAATTTTTTTTATTAAAAGCTCTCTTATTCTATTTGTGTGAGCCTGCAGGAACACATGGGAGCCTCAAGTAGGTACCAGGAACACATACTGTGAGGTGCTGAGCATATACAAAGTGAAAATAAAAGCGTTCCCCAAAGTAACCTCTGGTCCAAATATATCAGTCTTGAAAATTGGCACATCTATAAAGAAATGCCAAATAAATCTACATAGTAAAGGAAAACAAAAAAAAGGGCTGCTGCAGCCAATTAACTACAGGATCTACGTGATAAATCTTTTATCTCAAATTAGCGATGTGTGTATTGAGTGGATCAAGATAAGCGTGCTACTCTTACAGAAAACTTGTACATGTGAAACCTGTCATCTCATATTAGAAGACAAGTGACATTTTGAGGCATTACATAAATAATGGAATCACATGGCCATCTGATCTTGGTTATTTCTTAGTGAAGGGTAAGACATTTTGAACATCCTTTTATTCTGAATTGTAGAGCTATAATTCTCCTGAACTGGCAGAACAAGTTGTGAGGAAACATTCAGCTGAAGCTGAATAGCTCTAAAGGTTTGGAGTGAATTCCTAGTCCATTTGAAATCAATGGGAGCGATGTCCCTGGCTTAAATGAAGCAAAGATTTTCAACTTCAGTGCCTGGGAAGTGGTGCCTCTGGCTCATGTTTGCTAAACAAGAAGTCCAGTCACTATCTGGAGAAGAGAATTTGTATTTCTCTTCTCATCTATTCATTAGTAAATTCTGCTAAAGCAAACACAATAGTTAGTTTGGTTTACCTGCCTGACTTATGCTTGGCCTTCAAGAGGATGCTTTGTGCCATGAGTGGCAGAACTAATGAAACCGGATTTTCTGGTTGTCCGCATCTCCCACACCATTACACTGCAATGACACCATCCTATGCAGTTTCACCTCTGGTTGCTGTTGGGTGTGTGGTCTCTCTGGAGCTCTGTACATGCAAACTAGCAAGGAAGCATGATTCTGCTGGTTGGGTGACTGACTGCTGGTTCCCAAGCAGCATTTGTAATAGCTGAGCCTGCTTTTCTGTCAAGAGGCAGGTGCTAGTTCAGACCTTTCTCATCAGTCCAGCTGATTTTCATGAAATCTATAGGAACTTCCTAATCTTTGAAGTTTGTAGGCCTCTAGCAAACCTGGTTGAAGCTGGACAACTGATTTAGAAGATATTTGCAGGGTCAGGTAGACAGCAGGAAGGCATCAGCTCTATTTCGAAATGGAGTGTGGAGATGACAAACTAGAAGTGGCAATAAATATATAATATATATAATAAATTGTTTCCTGTCCCTTTATTGAAAACACCAGTGAATTTAATAGGGATCAATCTGTTTCAAACAGGTCTGGATTCAAAACTGATAAAATGAGGTAGCCATTCTAAGCAAGTTATTTAATGAGAAAGAATAATTTTTCATAGAAACCTAAGAGGGGTATTGTTTAAGGTATGAAAAACAATTAGGTTCCTGTGCTCTGCAATGGGCAGCAAACACACACTTGCTTGAATTAACTCTGAATGAATTCTATAGTACCTATTTGGAATAGAGGTAGAAGTTCAGATCATTTGGTCAGAATTGACCAAAGCTGATAGCTGAAGTTGATTGATTTGTACACAGTGAGACCACATGTGGTTGTGGTCCTCTGTCTTTTTGGAATAAGATGAAGCAGTGGTTAGGGTCTGGACTTTGGAAGAGATCCAGGAATTCATGGGACATACTGAATGTATAAAAGAACATATCTGCAGCTACCCAGCATGTCCTCCTGCCAGAGATGGATGGATCTGTGTCTCCATTTCTCACCTATCCCTCTTTGTACGAAGGGATAGGTGAAGGTGTTTCACCCAAAGCTGATAGAGATTGTTTGGGGGATTATTTGCGTAAAAATGTCAATCAACCTAAATTGAATTTTAATGTGAGGAAAAAGCTGTGAGATCTAGGGCTGGAATTAAAATAGGATTTATAATGAATAGAGAGATTGGGTATGATCAAAACAAATGGAACAGTATGCATATTAAGTTTAATATTCAGTACAGTTTAAAATAGGCAGATTCAGTCTGATTATACAGCAATAGCAAAGATTTCTATTTTGGGACAACAGATTATCCCCCCATCCTCCTTCAGCTATTGGCTCATCAGACATTTCAAGCTAGTTGGGGACACACCTTTGCTTTGCGTGTGTGTGTATGTCCTTCCCTCCCTTGGTCTTTTGCCTGCGAGTCCCTTCTAGCCCAGGAATGTATTTTATAGCAAAGGTGTAACTTTTCATTTTTGTATGTGTCACAACTGTCAAGGTTAGTGTGTCAGCCGTGTAATATTTGCCCATGTGTACCAGTGACAGTCTGAGGGGGGTGGGAAAGAGGAAGGGAAGAGGGAGTGCGAGCATCTGAGCTCCATATGGAGCTGTCTGTCTGTATGTCAGCAAACATCCCTCTGGCTAGGGCTATAGGTAATTCCTAATTTCCTTGCTCAAAACCGGGTGTTTCAAACCTTTTTACTTACTTGCATGTTAGGCAGCCTATAAGGACCAAGGTGTTTGGATCTTAGTTTTCCTGCCACTTGTCTCTGACTCAATATGATAGGAAAAACAAGAGTAGTTTTGTTATAAAGAGACAGGATTTACACTGATGGGATTTTTGTCTCTGTGCAGTTCTCATTTTCAGTATTTCTTCTGTGTATCAGATGCAAATTCCAGAAAGCATAATTTATTTGTCCTATTTGGCTACATATTTGGCTACTTATATGGGGATGTGAATATTTTCTTTTTGATTATGACACCAAGTTCTAGCCAGCAATGTCCTATTGTGGCTGAAAATTTTCTGTATGGAAAAATTTGCTTGCAATCTTAAACATATTGGGCTATGTTCTGATCTTAGCTGTATAGACTTAAATTTGGAGTAAGACTATTAATTTGCTGCAGATTTACATCCAAGCAACAGAGATAAGCTTCTGCCTTATTTCCAATATTGGCCTTAACTCTATCTCCTCACACCAATTGCTGTCTTGACTCACAAGCCTTTTCCTCCATTATTCCTCCCATCTGAAACAGTTTTCACTTATTTCTCTGTGTCCTTCACTCCCTTTCCCAATAGAAATCTAATTTGAAATCATATATTTTCTTCTTTCCCCATGGCTCTTAATGTTATCCTGCTGCTTTCATCTATTATTTAGTTTTAGCTGTAGTAGTTTGTGTAGAATTACAAAATTAACATGCAGGATATGCTAAAACGGATCCAAGCCCATTTTCCAAATCAAAATGCTCTCTGATCCTGAGAGCACTTGTACCCAGCTATGCAGAACAAGAGGAATTCAGGGGGGTAAGGATGATGAGGAATGCTGATGGACAAATCTAAGGAAGGAAAGATGCAATACTCATTTTGGAGAATGGTAGTAGGTCACTCTTAGCTTGTCCCTGTAACAAGGGCCTTGTGAGGATCTGGATAAAGATATTAGGAGTCTAGAACACCATGGAAATCTTCAATAGAGGGGGAAGTTTGGGAGCAAAAAGAAAGAAATGGTGTGACATATTTTGGTTTTGAGCAATGAAATAACTGTCAGAGCGGTGTTAAAACTAACAGCATTACTGCTGCACTTCAGTCCTTTGCAATGCTTTCTCTAGCTGATAGGTATTCCAGATGAATTTGTTGTATTCCCAAACTTACATGATTCTGCAATTATGGTTCCTGTGTACCACATGCTAAAGGCACATCGATCCTCATGTTGTTCTGTATTAACTACACTGTATTGAAAATATATAGGCATGTCAGGTTGATTTTTTCCAAACGTTTTCTTTAGAATAATGAGTTTCTTCTGTATTTGCATAATGGTACGTCTCTGTTTACACAGGGTTTCTGAATGTAATGCTATAAACTTTTTTTTTTTTTTTTGCTTACAAGTCAATACTATTGATGCTTTCTTGTTTCGTTTTTTTTTCCTCCTATTTTAGAGAGGCGTCAGCTGGCAAGAAAAAGACCTTGTGCATTGCAACATGTTTCTCTCTTCATATCTTGGTATGTTTGTCATTATTCCACAGTGAACTGTTTATACTCGCTGGCTTCATATATATATATCTCTATCTAGTAGTACTTTCTATGGGCTAATTAATTCCATGTTTAAAAAACAATGTTTAGTCCTGATAAGCAAATCATTACAGAAGGTATTTATATTTTTTACTGAGTTCTTGAAGAGGATTTTCTCTCTTAGAAAAGGGAAATTAATCTCTTTTTGCACCCTTACTCTTCTTGTTTTCAGAATTTCCAGAATTATGTATTGAGAGGAACTTGTGGGGCCTGAACAGGGAAGAAGTTGAGACCCCATCTCTGAACCAAGCTGTTTGCAGTTCCTCTATTATTGGATAGTTTGTTCATTTTTTTGCTATGTTAGGGCTGGTTTCCAACATTTTATCCCTAATTTAGCACCAAAAGTGCACAGTGGGGCTGGCTCACCCCAGGCTTTTGTGTGTGTTTTTGCAACATTGGCATTGGTTTCCTCCGTTGTCTGATAGAGCACTCAAGAAACAAATGCAGCTTGTTCAAAATACACACATGATAACTACCCTGAATGTACACATTTTGCTATTATTCCCACATATGTTTTGGCAGGGTAGAGAGCTCATTTGGCCTCCTATATATTTGGGCAAGGAGGGGAACTCTGTCATTTCTCCCTTCTATTCTATGTTTTTATTTATTCATCACATTGTTCTTTCAACCCACATAAAGAAACCCTAAGTATTATCGCAAATGGTGAAGATTATAATCAGTGACTAATATCCTTGCTACAATAAACTTTACCAACCCCTAGCACGAGACATAAATAATACAAAAGGCCCTCTCATATTTTGAGGAACTGATATGAATATTACAATAATTGTTCCACTGTTAATGGTACAAAAACTCAGTAACACTTAAGGACCTCCATACTGGATTTGATTCAAAGCCAGCTGGAGCCTTTCCACTGAATCAATGTGGTTTAGATTATGCCCCAAAATAGGTAGGTAAAATTTTTGTA
Source organism: Haliaeetus albicilla (assembly GCF_947461875.1). Lineage (NCBI taxonomy): Eukaryota > Metazoa > Chordata > Aves > Accipitriformes > Accipitridae > Haliaeetus > Haliaeetus albicilla. The sequence goes on from NC_091489.1 coordinate 27,812,720, forward strand.
TTCAGTTTGGACTTTTCCTCCCTTTGAACTCATTCTTAGCAGCTGAGCGAGAAACACTTGACAGGGTAAATAGCCAGCTGAGTGATTATGAGATGACATGGTTGCATTAACTCTGTGTTTAGAAAATCTATCTGTGTGCAGGTCTGTGTCTGTGCCTGGAGCCCTGGGCACGATGCTCTGTTCTTACTGGGGAGAATGAGCCAGCCTCTCACAATCAGCCCAATAATCTAGTAATTGCGGCTCTCTAAACACTGAAGCAGATCCAAAGGCTCAAATGAACCAAAAGGAGGTGCTAGGGGGACAGGTGAAAATAGCTATTTAATTTTTCTCAGGACTGCAATTAGTTGAAAGGACGTTTTCTGCTTCTAAGTGGAGTGTGTGAGTGGATGATATGAAGCAACTGATTAAACCTTGGCCTTTGGATCTAAGCACTCTGTTCAGTTTGGATTGTGATCCAATACAAAATCTGATTTAGGCAATGGAAGTTAATGAATTTCATATAATCTGGGCAGGTGAGTTTAGCTGCTTATTTTGTTTGTTTGTTTTTTATACCAAATTTTATCTACAACAGTAAAATGCAGAAAAAAAGGTTCAAACTCAGAAGTGTCACAACAGTCAGGTTTGCTGACTGTATCCACCAGGTGTGAGGTTGGGTGCACATTGCTGTTGGTGTTCAATTCAGCAGTGAATACAAATAAAGGATGAGGTTCTTTAAAGACTTTTTGTTAGCAGTAGAGCTAATAGTTACACTCGAATAAAAATTAAGACTTGAGCTGGCACAATTTGTAGCTGATGCCAGCAAGATTTAACAAATGGCCACGTTCCCAGGCTGCTCAGGGCATTATGTCTAGTGGCATATGTAGATGAGGGACTGGAAACATTAAAATAGCTGACCAAAACCCATCGGGCAGTGAGAAAACGGTGCATGATCCTTATATACTAGAGGGACTGCAGGTTCACTCTCCCCTTTAAAAAGCTGGAGAGGAGCTATCTCAAGGACAAGAGATTAACTTCAGACAAGGCTTCTTAAGGTTTTGGGTTTTTTTTCTCTTTCCTATTTTTACAGTAAAACTCATAATCTTGGTTCAGAGAAAGGTACCTTTTAACCTTGTGACTTAAAGGAAGATCGTGTTGAACACAAAACTGAAAAGGTTATGTATACAGTCAAGATTATATATAATTTGTATATATTATAAATACAGAAATTCAAGTAGCTTTGCATTAATTTAAATAGAATTATTTTCTGCTCCTGATGTAAAAATTAGAGAGGAGATTCTAACTGATTTCTCTGTTTGTGTGAGGTCTGGAAAAGAGTTGCAGTTGTTAAAATCTTGCCCCTATTGAGTTAGGCATAAAACTCGTTGACTTCAGGGATTGAGATTTCATCCTGAGAAGCAATGTTTTGGTTTAAAAAAGATAATAATTAAAATAACTTTTGAAGCTTTATCTGTGAAAAATGGGACAGGCAGGAGGCTAGAAATGTGTCACACCAGGAGGTGACCTTTCTTTTATTTATCCAGATAAAATAATCGGAAATATGATGAACCGCCCATCTTCTGAAATTAGGCGCAGCATCTTGTGAGATTTTTAGTGCTACAAAGGGAGGCAGAGCACCCATAAAGATAGCAACTGTGAAGTATATTAATGCACTTTCCTCTTCAAATTACACACATGAAATCTTTGTACAACTTAAGAAAGCGTTAACTTGTGGATTGCTTTAAACTTTATTTTGGTTGTTTTATAACTGCAAGGATCTCCTTAAAGCTCTGGGTCCCTTAGCTGTCTCTTGTTTCAGAGGAAAACATTTCCTTGGGAAAGAACTTTTAGACTGAGAATGTGTTTTACACAAAAAAAGGAGTCTTCAGCAAAGTTCCAGAAATTAGCTTATTTGTATAGTGTATAGGTAAAAGGCTAATGATTCCAAATAGCCATGACTTTTGAGTCAGGCCCTAGAAATCATACTACTAGTTCTTGTTTCTGTGTGTTACCTTTAGATCCTATTTTTCTTCATAACCACAAGCAAAAACTGGCTTACAGTTTAAATAATAACTGCAGTTAGTCTCATAATCTGCATGAATCCATGATCTTGTGCTTTAAGAAAGATAGCAGCTCTCTGGAGACCTGAAACAAACAAACAAAAATCCTTTGAAAATCATCCCACAGAATTGTTTATATTAAAGTAATACTCGCTTTGAAGTTCATCACACATGTAGCCTGAGTGAGAATAAGGCCTAAGCAGGGGTTTTAACATTCAGTCACAAATTGCTATCTGAGAAAAGAGTCACTTGACAAAACTATTTCATATTAATGATTAGGAATTAAATTCCCTGAACAAAGCACATTTGTTTCATGGTGTAATAAATAGCTAGCACAGAATACGGGGATTTAACTTAATAGGAACCGCACAGTTAAAATTACCTTCAAGGGAAGTCCTGCACATGGACATACACTCAGGGTCTTTGAGGACTCTTTTCCTCCCTTCAGTTTGACCTATTACAGACTGATATGGGATAGTTTGTCACCAATTTTCCCCCCATTATAGAACTTTATCTGCTCGTATATAAAACAAACATGACTTGAAAGTGAGGTTTTTCTTATTCTGCCCAGCTGAGCACTCAGGGAGCTTGAACGGTAGTGAGAACACTTCTCATGGATATATTAAGTGCTACCATCTGTTTGGATTGTTTTGAAATGCATTTTTGGGCCAAAGCCTGCCCTTATGAGGATCCAGTTTAACATGAAAGTCTCAGCAGTTCCCTGAATGTGAATAAAGCAGCAAAACTCACTCCTTACATGCCTCCCAATCATGCCCTTTAATTTAGCTACAGTAACTTTAACTGAATCAGAATAGCAGCTCCAAAAATTGAGCCCTTGATTATCTTGATGCCTACCTTCCTCCACACAAGAAGGTGCGCTGATTTCAAGGGCTTTTCTCTCCACTGAGGCTGATATAGCATCAGGCAACAGAAATGGTTCAAAGTGGGGAAACAGTGAAATTTATTTTGGTTTCTTCTTGTTTTAACTTTGTAGTATTGTTTTTCTCCTGAGGCATGAAATGAAAAAAAAAAAAAAAAAAAAAAGGAAATTTGGAAAAAGATGGAAGACAAACTTGTACATAAACGGGTTTTGTTCTCTAGGAACAGCAAAATAACTTTAGAATACTATATAAGGTGATATTATTACTGCCATACTTCAGACTTTCTGCCTGCGCTAACTAATACATTTCTAATGAACTTACTTTGCCAAAATTTATGGCATTTGGCAATTACAATTCCTATCTGTTATAAGCCGAACTTTATTTTTAGTCCTTAATACTGTGTTAACGACACTATAATTAGCATATACGCAGAAAGAGCAAGTTAGTTTATTTCAACCTTTTTCTCCTGAAACACTACTTTCTTTTGTATCTGAAATAGAGACTATTTTTTCATATCCTAAATTCTATACTGTAGCTTTAATTTTGGTTTACATGTCAAAACCAATTATGTTTTTTCAGTATTTTCTTTTTTTTCTTCTTTCTTATTTTGATACATACCAGGGGGAAGAAAACCCAAACCAACCCTAAAAATTAATGTGTGGCACATCTTTGTCACTATTTCCAGATATTGTTATTCAGAAGTGAAGAATGTACTCTAATCACTTTCCTGTATGTACACCAAGTATTACTTTCTTTGTGTTAAGTAATTGCAGACCATAGGAACCTCATCCTTAAAGATGTGAGTAGCGCTGATTTTTTTATAATCCTTAACTACTCTATACATTTGTTTTCCCCTATTTTTCTGGATTTGTTTGCCTTTAAAAAAAAAAAAAAGAAAAGGAGATGAAAGAGAGGCAAGGAAACTGCACATTTTTAGCATTCCTGGAAGCGCTATTCATCACTTGCAGGGATGGTGCAGTTGAAGCAACATTAGCGGTGTGGTATGCATGCTGCACGCAAGTCTGCTTTCTTCTCCAGCAGTGCATCCAGCACAGGCCAGCTGCTGCCACCTCTGCTCGTATGGCTTTCATTTATTTGTCTTTAAATACTTCACTTACTTAGAATGCTCGAGGTCTGCAAATTTGAGTCACTTGCAGACTGGCACTCTTGCTCTTCAAGCCTTGTCTGACACAATTCCTGGTTCAGCTGCTCAGTTTGTGGGTGGTGGTAGGGATGAGATGTGGTAGGGTAACATTTCCAAAAGCCTCCAGCTAACTTGGGAGCCTACGTTTCCATTTCAGAGATGACAGGCACTTAGGAGTTGAAGTCCATGAGAGAGTCAGTGTGCCCGGATGTGCAGTTGCTTTGATAAGGGACCTGTCATATCTTAACTTGCACTAATTGCTCGTTCCCTCCTTGCCTCATTTCCATGGCAATGCAACTGAGGAGCCCAAGCTCCATCACATGCATGTGACTGGACAACTTCTCTGCCAGGTTGCCTGCAGCAGACATTGGTAGTGAAGCCTCCTCTTTCACCAGTGTTTGGAGTAAAATAGCATTTCATTGCAGTTGTGTATGCATGTGAAAGCTTGGCTAAGTTTTTCAGATGCTGTAACAGAGCTGTGTGTCTGAGCCCTCGCCATCTACCTGCTTTGCCCCCTTTCTGAACGGGATTAAACCACTTCAGTGTTTTTCTCCATTCTTATTACTGAGGGTCTAGTTTAACATATCCAAGTATGATAGAGATTAACCAACAGCAATTGCTATGGTGCTTAAAGGAAGGAAGGAATGGCCTGGAGATGGGAGTATGTTGTGGTCTTGAATCCATTCTTTGGCATTGAATCCATCTTGGATATTTTTTGTGAAAAGTAAAAATATAGATCTGCATCTTTGTTTACACTAGAAATACCGTGTCCTGACTTGCCACTTTGGCAGCCTGGGGACCTTTTGGAATCTGAAATCATGGAAGGCTCATCACCAAAGTCTGAAACCTAAGAAGCAGCAGACTGAACTGGCCAGGCTGAGAAGTGACATAAATGCCAGAATAAGTTACGTAGCAGCAAGGCAGTATGACTTCTATAGTGAGAGGTTGGGAGGGCAGAGCCAGAGGAGCAAAATCAGCCAAGAGGTGGCTGGAGTGAAAGAGCAAGTTCAAGGAGCTCTCCAGCTTTACACTGTAATTCTGCCCAGAGACCTCTTCTGTGTAGTGACGTGGAAGTGTTGTTGCATCCATGACAAAATAAAGTTTGTACGTAGCAATAATGTCTTTATCAGCTTCTCAGTTTTCAGGTGTACAGATTTATCTGTAGACCACCACCACCAGAGGTGTTTTCTGTAACCTGCAGAAGGGTGTGTGTACCTGACAGTTTTTTGTTTTTCCAAGTGTACTTGTTGGTCTATTGAAACATATTGGTTTTGTCTCAGAACTTTGGTTTTGTAACTCACTCTTCTCTGTGTGTCATAACTATACCAGACAGCACCATACTGGCCATCTCTGCACGTGGCTCAGATTCTCTGACATGGACTGAGGATGCAGGTGGGCATTTTGGGTTGCCTGGGGAAAGCCCACCTCGGGAGGCCTGTGCAGACTGTAGCACTGAGGTTGTGGCTGTCAGGTGTAGTGTTTCCTTCATTGTACATGCTTCATTGGGTCATAGATATTGTTCTCTAGCAAAAAGGGGCAAGGACAGACTGGGATCACCTAGCAGAGCTCTGGGATAGCTGAGGCTTTTGCCCAGGCAAGCCTGAGCAACCTCCTTTATGGGCATCAGAAAAACTCCTGGCACCGTGTCCCTGCAGTTTCAGGTGAGAGCTTGTGGTGTGAATGGCATCACCTGAGCCAGAGGCAGAGAATAGGAAGGCATTTTTTGTTTCCTTGTTTGTGGTCAACTTTCTTTGACCAAACAATATAAATATACACACACTTGATCTTTGTAAAAATAAATACAGGGCTATGTCTTACTATCCACTTGGGAACTGGATCTGGTCCAGAATGTGGCAGCTTGCTTGTTATAAGACATGGTCTCTCCCTCGAGTGCTCACAGCCAAAGCTCCTGTGCTGGCTGATCTCTGGCTTCAGGGCAGAGTTTATTTTATTCTGTTTTTTTTTCTCTCCCAGAAATAATCTTAGCCATAAATGGAATGGGACTTGCCTCTTGCTTTGAAGGATGCTGCCTCATTTGTCCTTTGGGGCTTTCCAAGCAAGAGTCACAGCTCCAGCGTTTGCTCACTCCCTGGTCCTGAAATAGTTTGTGGCTCTGAGCCATCTTTTTTTAAGGTGATGATAGGGATGGGAGCTAGGGGAGAGAAACTCGTGCATGGTGGGGATGGGAATTTGAGCCTGGGATGTCTGTTTTAGTTGGCAGAGCGTTGTTTTGGACCTGCCTGCTTCTCTGCTCGAGCCAAATTCGTTGCTGTCCAAACTACATTGCGAGATGTGCACATCTTGACCAGCAAGGGTGCTGAGCTCCCCAGCTTCTGCTTGAGTCCACAGAGTGCAGGAAGGATTCCTCATGAAGAGGCACTCAGCATGACTCAGACTGGGCCCTTGGTGACCACAATGCTCAACTGCTCCCAAAAGACTATGTTTTTTCATAAGTGTGAAATCTTGCCTGTATGAAAAATACAGCATATGAGAAAGCCTCCATTATGAAAACTCTTCTTAGAGAAAACATTACTTATTCTTAAATCTTAACCCCATTATGTAGCATTTTGGATTTTCAGTAACAATAATTTTCTGGTGTTCCCCATTAGGGGGCAAAGACTGCTGTCAACTACACTGGCATAAATCCAGCTTTCTTCAGAAGAGATATTCTGGATTCAGAAGGAGAACTGAATTTTTCTCTTAGTGCTTTTGTCCCTCTACTGTTAAAACTAAAAACCAGGAGGAATTTGGGGAACTCCAGGGTTTGTTTTTTTTGTACGAAGCAGAGGACTTCTTTAATATAGCCTGTGATGCTTAAATATTTGCTGGTACTGTGTTTAGTTGTTGAACTGTCACATACTTTTTTGAGGCTGAAGTTATCTGAACTCCCTAATTTAAAAAACAAAGCAAACCTTTGATTTCATTTTAGCAGCACTTGGGACTATGGATATTTAAGCAACTTAGGAATGCAGAATTTCATATTCTTAACCCTGTGGGTACTTCATTAGAAAAACTAGCTTTTGTTAATTACTGGTTGCAGGTCACAATCAGATTTACTGCTAGGGTTAAGCCCTGTTATAAAGCCTGACCTCATTACATAAATTACTAATTCACAACAAACCGGTGTTTGTTGTGAGTGTTTCTATTTGCTCGGTGGAAGCAGTTTGCTGAAAGCCCTCTTCAGTTTGTTTTGGTGAGTGTGTGGAGCAATACTTGACACCTTGGCCTGGTTCGGAGTCCAGATGCAATGAATCCCTGGTCAGTGCATGCCACCGACAGGAGCTGCATCCGCTTGGACTCGCTGCCAAGTCTAGTTCCCACTCGGCTACCAGGGGTCACCATGGAGACATTTTGTACTAGAACAGCTCATTTTAAATATTAGATTTCAGCCTTCAAGCATATATTGGGAGTTTACAGTTGCTGTTGCTTTAGAACATCTGCTTTTTCATAGGAGGGGAAAAAACGCTTTAGGAAAGTTAAAAAGCCTAAATGATAGATTTGGCATTGCATGTTTGTTACAGTAGTAACCAGTTATGTAGCATAGAAGGGTCCATCTATAAATACTTTAATATTATTTAATGAATTATGGTGGATTTTATAGCATACCTAATAATAACATTAAATGTTTCTGCATTTAACAGGCACACACATTGTTTTAACAATATCTTTGTGTTACATGCTTTGCAACAGCTTGTTATTCCTTCATCTGTTAGGCATTTACAATGCATTCACTTTATTTATTTCTTCAGGAAAAAAGGAGTGCTTTCTAATAAGATGTGAAGGAATGTAGCTGCATCTAATGACCAGTTAACAAATATGATCAAGCATTTACAAAAGAAGTCAAAATTTAAAGCTGTATTTACATACAGGCATAACTCACCAGGAGCAGGGCTTGTCTTTTATCATCAGCCTGAAAGCCATCCTAAAAAAATGACCCTTGATAAGGTGCTGAACTCCTTCAGTCATCATTGTCTGTGGTGTGAGCACGAGTGCGGTACTGTTTGGTGTGCTGGGCTGGGTTCCTGCTCTGACTGGGGTGATAGGATGGCTTTAATGAGGAAATAGCCTTGGCCATTGGTACCGGGAGTGGTTGGGACTGCCAAGTAATGCATTAAGATGAAGATATATTGTGTCAGGACACAGCCTATTTTGGTAAGTAGTAGCTTTTCTAAATCTTGTGTAACAAAAATAGACCCCTACCTTCCTCACCTCCCATGTTCACTATGCTTACCAGGCTATGAAGAGTTTAGTTGCTCTTTGAGAAGCAGCATCTGCTGGAAGAATTGCAGTGATGTGTTCTCTGGTAGGCTCCACCTCATGAGTGTCAGGTTGTTCATGGCATAGCACTGTTTGTCTTCAGCATCCATTTATTTCAAAGGAATTTGAGGGCAGAGTTTAGTCTTCTGTTGCCAACAGGTAAGATGGCTTTATTGAATAGCACTTTAGAAGTAAATAAATCTGATACTATTGAAAAGTTCTGTGCATGTAGTGCTTACAGAAAGCTCTGTCTGGGAGCTTTGTTTCTTGTTTTTGCTCCCAAGGCAGAGGTTCACAGTTGACATCCATTGTTAAATCCAGGCAAAATCACTAATGCTGTGGGAAAAGAAAAAAATTATTTTTGAATATTTTGGACAAGAGTATAATTGCAGGTTATTTTTGGTTAAGTGTTTCTTTTGGGAATCTGGAACTACAAGACATTTCATTCTGATTATTAAATAGGAGAGACCAGCCAGTGATTCCCAGCTCATGTGGATAGCAATTTCTCCTGCTTGTAATTCCACTGTGACTGATGGGAGTCCCACAGTGTGAGACACTTTTGCGCCTGAGTGGAGCTATCACTGCCTGAGTCTGTTACAACACCTGGAACATCTGAATCCTCCTCCAGCCATCACTGGCTACACCATGAAGGTGGATATGTGTTAGAGGATTCTTAACCCAGGTACGTTCTGCACATTGCCAGGTTTCTGCCCCACCAGAGATGCTAAATAGGGAATCGGCTGTTTCCATGGCCAAGTGTTAAGTGGGAGGAAGCCTGTGCCCAGTAGGAAGAAGACATAGGAAGGATCCTTGGGTTTTGTCCAACTTTTTCCACCCCAAATATTTCCACAGGTTGAACACTATTAACTAGAGTTTGGTGACTTGGAGACACCAAGACACCAAACAGTTAAGGCAGAGATTTTTGAAGCATGGGTAACCAATACTGGCCTTGCAAGGCTGCTGGATGCAAGGCTTCATGTTTAAGTGCCTGAATATGGACATTGGTGCCTTGCTTCAGGCAGTCGGGTTTGCAAATGCTGGTGTTGGGTATTTGCCAGGAATAGAATTTGGATCTCTTGACTTTGTGGTTTAACTCCTAGGCAGCTTTTCTTCTTCCCAGTACACAGTATACTGTGCTTATTCATATGGAGAGCAAACATGATGCTTCCAGAGGGAAAATGATTTTTAGTGATGAATCAGAATATGTGGAATTTGGGGTTTGTATTTTGGGGGTTCTTTGATTACTGTTGGAGAAGGGGTGTTTTATTTTCTCAGTTCATCCATTTCTTCATTAATGCCGTTTGGAAGAGAGCTCCCTAGCATGGCTTCTTACGCTGAGTTAATGGACAACCTTGAGGTTTCTGAACCAGAGGGTGTAACTGCCCAGCCTGGATTAGGGCCTCCTTATGCAGAAGAGCAGAGCAGTTTCTGCTCTCCATGGGAATAGGTGAGCATCTTGCAACCCCCAAACAAAGCACGCATGTCAGTGGGCATACTCTGCCTCTGAAGTGGCAAGGAAAAGAGAGGAAGAGCTATGTGGAAAGAAAGGGAAGGACTCCTCATGTCTTTGCCTCCCTTCCGACCTCCTAGATTTTAGCACAATTTGGGGACCTGAAGAAAGCAAATAAATTGGACTTCTCGAAAATTACTGTTGTGCCTGGGATAGGCAGGTACCTGGCAGGGATGCTCCTGGAAAGTTCTTCTCTGCCTGCAAGAGCTGTGTGAGTCTGGAGCATTTTCATAGCAGACTTATCTTGAGAGAATTTAGCTCTAATAAGTGCCCAGTGAACGTGCCTGAGGTAAGAGTCCTCTGCAGGGTTAGAAGTTGGCCAAAAGCAGAAATTTGCCAAATGGGTATGTGGGGGACAAGCAACAGGCTTCATATGGGCAATCCTCCCCCAATGCTTTAAGTTCCTGCTCCAGAGCATGTGGCTGTGAGAACTTCTCCATTAAATGGTTATTACTTTTTTTTTTTCGTTACAGACAAATTGTTTTTCCCTTTCACTTCATTCTGGGAAACAGACAAACTGTTTTAACTGAAACTTTCCCAAATAATTCAGCCCAAGTCAGACAGACATTGGCTAGGAAAATATAAAACCAAGCACAGAGAGTTTGGCAATGTCTTTAGTAAATGAAAGCCGAGTTTCTTAATGGAAAGTGTCAGGCACCCTCAACCATAAGTAGTGTTAAAGCACAGCCTATAATTATGCAAATGAAGAGAGGGCGTCTTTGCCAACTGGACCCGTTTCCCAAACATTGCGTTCACTTTTAAGAATCTGGAGTAGTTGCATGAGATTTAACAAGGTGGTTACAAAATCAGGGTTTGAGTGCAACTGAGCTGCCACTTGCAACTGTGAACAGCTGAAGTCTCTGCTGAGAAGTGGTAGGTCAAATTCAGCCCCAGTGAGTCCTGGGGAACTGGGACTGTGAAGGGCTTTAGATGGTTTGGCAAGGATTTTTTTCTACTCGTAGTGGAAACCAATTATCTCCTGACTGTCATACAGGCTTTTTGTAAACAATGTAGGATTTAAAACTGGCGGGTTGTGAAAGGCAGTTGTGATGAATGAGGATTAAAAGGAGTAATCGCTGCTGCTGGGATTGGGATTTTGCACTGTCAGAAATGAAGTGACCAGGAAATACTTTCTTTTGTCTCTCCTACAAATATAATCTGAATCATGGGGGGTTTCTCCTCCTCTAAAGGAGCAGAAATTCACCGAAGGTGGAAATGAGTAGTTGTAATGCACATACTAAGCTGAGAATGGCAGTTGATATGTCTTATTTCTGAGCTCAAGATTAAGGCATTAAGAAAAGTGGCAACCGTGTTTTTACATTCTCCGTACCCTCTTGTGCCATGGAATAGGGACTGTCAAGGTCCATCTAGACATTTTCCCCTAACTAGGTTTTGGTGATTCCCTTGTTCTCTTCAGCCCTCTTCCTTTGGCACACTTGGATGCATTAGATGTGGAAAAACTAATGCTATTTAGTTTGTTCTATGCTCTTGGGATCGTCTCGCTTAGGGTTTACGAAGGAGCTCAGAATAGATGCTCTGTAAACCCTCTGGGCCGTGTGTCACATGGCAGTCTTCCATACACCATGACACAGATGGTTCCTGCCAGTCCTCTTTCTACAGAAGAAAGATGCCAGAGTTAACTAATCCATAAAGCTCCCTTACACTGGGCACCCACCCAGATATAGCAGTTTAAACCTCTATGGTGTCTTAAATGCTGTTGTTGATGTTGTTGCCTTGGTGCTCCATTTCCTCCCTGTGCTAACTCTGAGCTTTTATTAGAGTATGGGTAGACAGCGCAGCACCGGGTGATCAGCATAGCAGAAGCAGAGATCACAGTGGCAGTTCTACGTTTGAAATACAGTTTCTGCTGTGGGAAACATCCCATTGCGGTGAAAGGGCTTCTCTAAGATCTGCTCCTCTGGCTGTTTTTCTAGGATGTAATCCTTGCTAGAGAAACGGAGAGTATCTTTGATGGTTTCAGTCTGGGATTTGGTGGTCCAGGCTATGCGGTGGTTTTTGAGTGTAAGTGAGACTAGGATATGGGTTGATGGCTTCTATCTGGAAGAAAAGCCAGACAAAATCCTTTGGGAATAAGCGTCTTGTGGGTGAGTATCCCTGGCCAGGAGGCATTAATACTCAGAGCTTGCTGAGGGTGGGGAACAGCCAGAGCAGTAAGCAATCAATCACTTGGATTTCTAGAGGGGCAAGATAGAAATTACTGAGCAATTGTAAGAGATAGCAGATGACAAATAGAAATGCTTTTCTCTTAATTTTTCAGCAGATGATCTCATTTTACACCAGATCCTTGGCTGCTGCAGATCAGGCTGCTCCCTTGAAGCCTGTGCTGATTTGCACCTGCTACGGATCTGGCAGTGGCATGCTTGATTTTAAAAAGAAAATAATTGTGGTTGTAGTGTAAAATCAGCTTAGTTTTGGATTAGAGAAGCTTTCAGCATTTCAGTCACTCTGGAGGTTGCATGCACCACATGTTTGTGAAGTTGCAGGTTGGCACACACAAACTTCTTTCCTGTCTTTCAGGTAAATTTGTATGATCATCTGCTTCAGTGGCTGTTTTGGAATATTCTCAGACTTCTCGCTAAGTGTTTTTCTGCATTATTTATTTTGAAAGCAGTGGTTTTAAAAAGAATTCTTACCAGTCCCATTTGGCTCCATACCCTATCCTTGAGTTTAACTCATTCAGTCGCATCCTGCGGTATCAGGCAGGAATATGAATACTGTGAGATCTTGGATGCTGTTGTTGAATTAAGCTGCAGTTTAAGTTCTGCCAAAAGAGAACACTTCTTCCCCAGATCAGCCCCCCCCAGACTCAGTTTATTAGCTGGTGCTGGAAAAGCAATATGGGCCCCTGTATTCTGTGGTCTCAAGGAAATGTTTTGCTTTCTCTCTCCTCCCCCTTTGCCTCTCATCCCCCACCATTATTTTTTTTTCCTACATGCAGCAGAAAAGTCAGAGATGCTGCTGGTAACACCACATCATGTGTTCCCAGGGTGCAGGCATACTCATAGACAGTATATAGCAAGCACATCATGCTGAGGGTTACTTACCACATCCCTGTAATGCAGCTGATTTACATTGGCCCAGGGGAAGGGGTGAACTGGAATCATGAGGAGGCTCTTAAACTTAACTGCATCTCCTTCAAGGCAGAGCAAAATATCCATACCATCTGATAGGAGAGAGGTGGTTCAACTCCCCCTCCTTTTTTAAGAAGGCAAAAACAATACACTGCATATTTACATAGAATCCCCTTAAGGACATCTGTCATGCTGGAGATTAAACTGAATGTCTCTCCCCAGTTTAATGTTATGCCTTCAGGCAGTCTAAGCCCAATAGATTTAGTTACTCTGCTCCAGATCCTAGATTACTAACACAGGCAGTTTTTATTCTTGCCCTTATTTTCCAGAAGCATAGAACTTTTGCTTGTAAATTACTGTCTTTGTGTGGGTTTTCTAGGCCACTTCCACTTACGTTTTGGAGCCTGGCCCTACGCTGGATTTGTGGTTAGTGTTTTTTACATTAACTTCTAGCAGCCATACTGTCCTTGCTTCTACCTCCATATGGTGCATTAGGCAAGTTATTCAACTAATTTCCTTCCTTTCATTGTAAGACACATCACAGAAGCTACATTTCCATCCATCACCTTTTGTCCAGAAGAAGTTTGCATTGCCTTTAGGACTCGAACTCCAACTGCCACTAAAAAGACTGGCCAAAGAGCAGAGAGGGAAACAATTATTTGAATGTTATTATGTTGACTTCTAAAAACAAGTTTACTTTCGTTACTCAGGGAATTACTCACTTTTGCTGTCCTGCTAAGACTGAGTCTAGATGTGTGCTGTCTGCAGCAGGGAATCATTTTGTTCTGCCTGCTTGCTTGCTTGTTTGCTCACCCTGTGTGGCCTGAATCATAGCTTGGGAAGCTTAGCCGCAGTGGCTTTTGAAAACACATATTAATTTGTGGAGAAGAGAAGATTCATTTGAAGGAGGAAGCTGCAGTGGTTTCGCCAGCAGAGGCACCACTTGGCCAGTTGACTTTACAGCCAAAGACATGTCTCTGTTAACGTAATCAAAGGAAAACAAACAACAGACATTTTGGACACCTTCTGCAGGATGACGTTTCTGATTCTCAGTTTTCACCAGTTCGTTACACACAAGCTAGGATTGGAACAGTAACTGTCACCAATGTCAAAATTCCCTCTGGCTTGAACAGGAGAGGGTTTTTATCAGGAGCCTGTTGGCAGGTGATTCACAAAGGGAGCAAAGGATCAACTCCTTTAAGTGACTGTTTATCAAGCCAGCTTTACTCATTAGATGTGAAGTTCAGTATTCTGCCAGCAACTTTCATATTTGTGAGCTGAATGTCCCATCTTGTGGCAACTCCTGCATTCTACAGTGTTCAATTTGCCCATATATCCTTAAGGCAATCCCAATAAGTGAGGCAAGTGTGAATCCCCCTTTCTCTCACTTTTATCCTTGATGGTTTTAAGATACTGTTTAGTTGCAAATCTGATGTATTGATGATTGCAGTTTCCATGCACGTTGCCAAGTCCACAAGTCTTAGATCAGGCTCACCCAGTTAATCCTTTGACTTCAGTCATTAATAACGACAGATGAACATGCCTCATAACGTATCTTCCAAGATGTTTCCAAATGAGCAGCCCTTGGTCAGTGTTATGGCTCTGCCACATATACTGTCATTCTTTCCCTTTGCTGTCTGGTTATACTATGAAACTTGAACCTCATCAGGCAAGTGTAGAATTTGCTAGGGGACTTAAAACACCTCGTTAGCTATATAAGGGCTTTCAAGGCTCTTAACAGATTTCTCCATTAAACTCATAAATTTCTCAATAAATTCCATTTTATATTTGAATCCTAGTCAGTACCACCAACTGTGGCATCATCAAGGAATAAATTAAGGCTGTTAGGAGGCTCTCCTTGCCAGTCCTTCCTATTAAAGCTCAGTTGAACTGGCTTACAGTAGGGTAGGTGCCTGTATGCACGTCTCCATGCAGCACCTCCAGAGCCCCTCTCTTGCATTCTGGCCACATTTCAAGGAGGGCTGTTGCACTCTGTCTCTCCAGCTTTCCCTGCGCATCCAAAGGGCCCTCTCCTCCCATTGCTTTCCTATGCAGTGCTGCTGTGTGGCTGATTATACTTCTATCCAAAGCATATATATGTTAGCCTCAAAATCATTAAACTGTATTGGATTTGCATTAAAAGAAAAAAGCAGCAGCAAAGCTATGTGTGATGACTCTTTGTGGATGAGCAACATTCTGGCACTCAGTGGCCACTCAAAACTAGAACATGAGAGTGTCCATACTCAGTGGGAGTCTGTCCAGTTCAGAGACCAGGGCAAAGGCTGCAGTGATGAAAACGCTTTCCACATGGTTTGTGCCAGAGTTATCTGGGCTATTGCCTCAGCGAAGGTTGTAATCCTGCATAAAGGATGAACAGAGTAGAATCCCCCTGTGCCTGTTTACCTGGATGTTAGGTCCTTCTCTGTATGAGGTGTGCACTGGATAGAAGGACAAACAGACAAAGCTACCTTTCACCCCTCAACTGTTCATAAGTTGCACAGAAAGGAAGTTTAGTATTTGAAGCAAGAAGGAGGCAGAAATACAAGAGTAAGGAGGGTGGTGTCCCCCCTCACAGGTATCAGGGGAAGAATGGGATATCTTTTAAGCTATATATCAGAATGGCTGTACTCAGCCCCTGCATCCTTTCCAGCCTGGTTTTCGGGTCCACACAAACATTTTAATATTCAAATTATCCTGTGGCAAGGAGTTCCACAGTTTGGCTAAGCCCTGTGACAGCACAGCAGCTCTCAGATGCACCTGCCAGCTCTGAAGGATCTCTGGGGCTTTTGTGGCTGTGACTCCATGGTACCCACACTACACAGGTGTGACCAAGGGACACAGTCCAACTCAAAAGCTTTGAGAAAGAAATTAAGCTCTTTAATTTGTAACTGGAAATGCTGAAGACATTCAGCTAAGACTGAACTGTAGTTCAAAACTACAAAGCTGTAACAAGAAGTCTTGATAACTAAAGAGGGATAATTCAGGGGTCCTGAATTAAGACTAATGCAAACCTGGTGCCACATCAGAACTGAGCTGTGTAAATACCTTGTGAAGGTGGGGGTGACCCTCACCAAACCCGCTTCTATAAACTGTAGAATTCATTCTGTGTGACATGAAAAGACACATGCAGTATTTCAAGAAGGGAAAGAAAAAACCTTCAAGGGTTAGGTCCTGCATCTAAACTGAGCCTGCAGGAACAGTTTACATAACCAAAGCGGTGACTGTGCCATTAAGGTGGCCTTTCATTAGTGAATCCAGTTCAAATTATAAAGCTGTATTTTTATGCTCTGTGGAAATATCATATAGAGAATATGAATGCAAGAGCAGTCCTAGAGGTTGCAAGCTTCATAGTTAGGTATTTCCTTGCTCTGGAGTTCTTGAGAGAATTAGTCAAATAAACAGAAAGGACCTGGCTCTGAATTAAGCTCTGTGGCTCTTGAAGTCTCTGCTGTGCTTTCAGTGCTCTCTTCCTCTTCAATTACTTTGAGGCTTTTTTTCTTTGAGAGAAATTTAAATATACCAAAGAAGCGCCATTTTCAAATTTCAATAGATGCTTTTAAAACCTCATTAACAATGGCAAAGGTGTGGCGAGCACATGCTTAATGTGAGGGGTCCAGATCACCACTGGGTGCAAATCTGCAGAACTCCTGTGAGTTTGGGAACACTGCAGATTTGCACCAGCTGGGAGTGCAGACTTGCCTTTCAACCAGAACATATGCTAACCCTGGCAAAGAATTTAAGCCCAGATTGTGAACTGCTTACTCACAAGGATGAACAGCTACTCATAAGCAGTTAAATTGACTTCACTGGGCCTCTTAGGTGAAGAACTCCTTACTGGTGAGAGTACAGGGTTCACAATGCAGCCCTTAATTTTTATCCTGTAAATAGCTGCTGGTGGGTTTGCTCAGTGCTGTGAATGATCATTGTTTTACAATGGATGACCAGAGTGGATGATGAGATCTGAGGCTGAAGGGATCAATACTTGCTAACACAAAAAACAGAAAGAAAAATTCCTTTTACCTCAATTGCATTGCCTCCCTCTAAAGAGATGTTCCTTCAACTACAAAGCAGCAAAAGCAGATGCGTGGTTCTGTTTCACCAAGCCATCAAACACTATAAAAGTCAGTTATATAAACATTTGAGTCTGGTGACATTTGATTCCAGTGCTGTGTGGGCAGCCTGGTTTACAGCAGAGATTTCTAAACAGGCAATCTAGTTTTCCAGGTAATTAAAAATGTTTGCACAGGCTAGTAGATTTATCTTTTGAAACCATTTTAGCACTAGTGCTCTCCAGAGTGGTATCAGTTGACACAGTGCATAATCTGGAAGAGACTAATTGCTGCATGATTTCTAATTTTTCTGCAGTCATGTAAATGAGCTGAAGTCTGCACAGGTGGAGCGTATTAGAGTGAATGATTCTGCTCTCATGTTGTTATCTTCATTTGCTGTTGCCTTATCAACTCAAAGTAGGAAATCTGCTGTCATGAAAAGCAGGCAAGGGAACAATGTCTGACTGAAAAGTCTTGTTTCATTATTTTTTAATTCATACAGTACTACCTGCCTAATGCAGTTTTCTGATTACCATGCGAGGCAGACAGTAATGCAGTTTTATTCAAATAAGGGAAGCAGTGCTTTAATTTAAGCTAAGAAATCATCCACATTTCTTACCAGGCAACAAGGATTGTGATTCAATAATACATGAATTTAATAATGCATAATGGTAGACTTTGCAGGTACTAAATAGCAATATCAGAATGAATTAGTATGCTATGTTATTCTACGGGAGTCCATCTCCTTTGCGCATGTGCTCTTTCTCTGTCTGCTTTGTTTTCCTTGAGCTATTTCACTCTCTAAGAGGTGGGATAAATAAATCAAGTTTTAGTTTCAGAAAAACACCATTACACATCTCCTAAAACCCTTTCTGGCTGCACAGGAAGGCCTTATAACAGACTGTGTGCACCTGTCCCCTGGTATGTAGAAACCAGGGTCTGCAGCAAGAGAGAGAGACAAGTAACGCTGTTTCCCATCGAGGAAGTTCTCAGGAGCACCAGCAGTAAGGCACTGCCATGGCTTCTCTTAGAGGATCGTCCCAAGATATAACTGCTCTGCTAGTTTCAAGTTTGGTGCTTGTTCCAAGCCTAAATAAAATCACAGCTTTGTACCATTGTTATCCGTTAACATGAGAAGGTATTCTCTTTCCCTGGTCTTTTACCCCAGCACGTTTCAGATAGCAATCACGCTTTTATTGTACAATGTTGTTCTGTAGCTGTACTCAAGCTAACTTAAATTGATCTGCCTTGGGTATTGATAATACTACATGCAGGTTGCATGAGCCCTTTTAAGTCCCTAGATAATGGGGAGATGCAAAAAGAGACAAGAATCTGTATTTACATCATCTAACTAATGTGGCTGAGTTAGGAGACTAATCCCTCAGAGCTTCACCCTCCATTCTTTAACATCGGAAGCTGGCAGGGCTTTCTTCTTCTCATGGTTAGTATGGGCTGCTCAGGAAAAGTGTGAGTCCTTGGCTTTCAGCTCCATTCATCAGGTATGATCTCCAATGTGCTGGCCATTCAAATAGTCCTTCTGAGTATCTGCTCTTTTCTGCTCCTTGAAAAAGGAAGCACAAGATCCTGGTCAAAATACAAAATGAGGGTATAGCTTCTCACTCTGGTTCTTCTACTTCGTGATTCTTGACTTTATGTGCCTTCCTCAGGAGACATTGCCCCCAGTCCCTCAGAACTCAGAATGCCTCTGTCTCACCCTGGTCACCTCTTTTGAAAGGTTTGGGATTGCGTTATTTTGCATTTCTTTGGCATTCTTCAGTTCAGCGACTCCTGCATTCCAGCAAGTTTGCTGGCTTCGGTTGGTAGCTGTGTTTGTTTTTGTTGAAAGAGATGTTGTCACCACAGTCAGACATGAGCACCCAGATGTAAATCTAGAGGGGCTGCTGCTTGAGAAAAGAGAGTTTTCTATAAAAGCACATAAGCAGCTACAGAGCAAGGAGGAAAAAAAAGAAGAAAACCATGGGCCTGATTCTGCTCTCACTGAAAGGGTATGTAGATCTCAGTTAGTTTCCATTCTGCAGCCCTCAAAAATGCTCCCTTAGTGCAATCCCGCTGATTTAAATAGAATTATTCCTGATTCACACTGTCCTCATATGTTTATAATAAAAATTCTTACCAGTGCCATTAATACCCTGCAGATTATTCAAACTGAAAGAATTTTTCAAACAAATTCAACTTTCATCATTTATGCTCTTTGTACACTCCTTGCATTTCACTCATCACAAGCAATAAAAACTTACTGATCGGTTTCACTTTTATTTACAATCCAATTAATTCCCTGGCACAATGACATCCTATTTAGGTTCATGACATTGGAGTGAATTGGTCTGAATATTTTTTTTAAGAAACCTATTTCCATTGCATTTTTTTTTTAAGTTGATCGTATCCTTTTATTGGCAGTTTAGGAAATAAAACATTTGTATTCCTTAATAGCGTTCCTCCTAATTCTAAAATGCCCCTGGGAAAGCTCTGATTAACTGTACTACATTCAAATGTAGAACGATCTAATTACTGTTTCTGTACCAAGAACTTCCAGAAGACAGGATTATGTTGTTTTTAGCTCCTTTGTATTTGGAGAGTGGTTATACATAATATCTGCATGTACATGCTACACATATATGTATGTAGGAATGAGTGCACACGTACAACAAATACAAGGTTTCTTTTATGAACTAGAAAAGATGAAATTTTGTTCCTTTTATATTTAGGCCAGTTTGCTTATATTAGTTTTCTTTTCAGCAACAAATTATGCTCATCCTCTGTGGACAGAAGCTCACTTAAAGTTGTAAAATAGATTTCCTCTCACATTGTCCTGTTCAATAAACCTCTTGTTCCATTGTGGAATCTGTGGGAGCCTTCTCTGGGGGCAAAACCAGAATGTGGAATTCATTACGTATCGCCCAGTGCCTCATGTGGAGCGCTCATCTGGATTCCTTCAACACAAAAACGTGCTTTATGCCATTGCAGGGGCTTTTGAGAATTTTGAAGTAAATCCAGCTCAGAGCTGGTATATCAATGGCAAATCCTCTTAGCTCTGGTTACAGGAGATCAGGATGTTATTTCAGCATTCATATTTGGGAGCTGTTCCATTAACACCTACAAGAGTAGATGCGGATATATATTTGGCTGCTGTTTAGAAGGATCTGTTTGATAACTTATCCTGAAGACAGGGATTCACATTCTGTTCTTACTTGTACCTATGTATCTCCATGGAGTTTACTAGTTTAATATTTCTAGCGTACTATCATCTCTTTGCCAAGGTAGGGACACTTAGCTCAAAGGAGACACTTACTGTCTTAAATCATCAACGTTGTATCCTGTTAAAACCCTCCTATCCCTAAAATCTTCTTATTCAGAGGTGCAGTCTTTAGATATGGATTTATTGCAGGGACTAGTCCTGCTCATTAGCATCAGCCCATGTGGTGCGATGTGGCCCTTTTCCTTCCCCACATAGCTCATGACTTGTACCCTGTCCTTTAGCTAGTGGCTTGCTTATGGAAGAAGGTACAGGGTCAGGCCAAGAAGTCCTCTTTCTAGGACACCGCTCACAGGGAAAGATGTGAGGAGGATTTCAAAGCCACCATTCATTCTCGTAGGAAGAAATGTTTTCTGTACAGTGTTCGTAGGGTGTCTTGTAAGTGAAGAGGTGCTCGTCTGCTGTTGGATTTGGAGAGGTGGGTATTGTAGGGGGTAACGTGCTTGGAAACCAGTAAGAAACTGAATGGTACAAATGACTTAAACAGAGACACAGCTCAGCTGGACATAGGTGTGCTGAGTAGCAAAGAGAGAACAAAGGGACCCAGAGAGATGGTTTTCTCTGGCAAGCCCCATTTAGAGGGTTGTCAAAGCTGGATTATGACAGTGCTGAAAACAGTATTTCATATTTTCTCTTGGTGTTTTGAATGCAGGACAACTTTCCAGAGGTTATAATTGTAACTCAGGAATGAGCTCAGTAGCAAATTTAACAGATTAGCGCTTATCAACTTTTAATTCTTTCCCACTGGCCAAGTGTCCTGCGTCAGCGCATCTAAAAACCTTGAAGGACATGGCTGATGAACACAAAGCTGGCTCACTGGTGGGATGCAAATTCTACTAGCCCATTGCTTGCTTTGGGTTTGCACTGAGTTTTTAAAAGGTCCACATTCTAGGCTTCAGAGATGAGAGGTACTTTGGTGTGTCCAAGCCTCTTGTGGTATGTAGTGAAGGAAAGGGTTTTTGCCAGGGTGATACTTTACCCGAGTAGTAACAATGTTAGTCATAGAGCAGAAGTGGTGGTAGGGAATTAATGCTGCTTGTGTGTGTGAGGAGACCTGTATGATTAACCATTAATATACTTTAAGCACTTCTTAAATAAGGGCATCTCTTTTTAAACACCAAACTAATATGTAATTTAATTTAAGCTGTTATTTTCCTGGCGTTCTTGAGAAAAACTTCCTGTTTTTTATATCAGAAGTTCCCTAATGAGCTGACCTTCTGTCCTCATTGTTAGCTCATCCTTCTTTTTTAACCATGAATCTTCTGATACCTGATGTTTTGCATTTGCTTTCGTATTTCTCTTGATCTCTCAATTCCTGGAGGCATGTGTTCAAAGGAAATCCTCAGTTTTCCCTTAGAGAGCTAGTCCTTATGGCTGTGGAAAAGACCGTGAAAATGTGGCCATTAGAGAGTGTCACATCCATGAAGGCATATAAAAGGGTTTTAAAGTAGATTATTTTTAGTATATCACTCTTTTTTAGCTTATCTCATGATTTCTGGATGACTGTCCTATGATTCTGAGATGCGAGAGACTGTCAGCCTTAGTTTCTTGTGTGTGTGTGTGTTGGGGGATGTGTTCTTTCTGCAGCTTGGGTATTTTTCATCTTTCAATTTAGATGTGGTACTTTCTTTTGGACTCAGTCAGCACACTATTCTTTTCCCTGAAGTTTAACCTCAATTTGTTTCATTTACTTGACAGTTCAGGACACTTTGTAGGGGTTGGCTCACAGTACTCTCTTTCGTCACGGGAAAGACAACCTACTCTGAGAGCCCGCATACTTAATTTCATGAACAGAGCTTGGAGGTTTTAATTTCATTGCCTGGACATAAGGGTAAAATCCAGCCTCTACAGTTTACCACTCTGTTTATGGCTATTACTGGAGACAGGAGCAGTGGTGTGGTCCAGAATTACCATTCCTGCAACCCAATTTGATTGCCATTGGGGAGTGTTAAGCCCTCAGTATTGACTGAGAGGAACTGTTTGGGCTGGGTGATTCCTCATGTTCCTCCCCTGTTCGTGCTGGCTCAAATAATGAGTTTAAAGCAGGGCAGGGGCTGTGCCAGGTATTTGATCCTGAGGGTATGCATTAAATGGCAGGAGACATGGTTGTTTCCACTGGTGAGGATGCAACTCCCATGGGAAGGTGTGTGCTGTATCTGCAGCTGTAGGGTGTGAGTGCCTGAGGAGCACTGCTAATGGTATGGGAGACTCCCAGCCATGTCCTAATAAGTCTTCCTCTACTTTGCTTGCCACCAAGTGTCTGTGGAGGCCAGGGCAAAGCCCTTCATTAAAATTTTGGTGAGGGCAGCCCTTGAGTGTCTACAGAGTACATGGCAGGACTTTTTGTTAATAATACTTCCTTGCAGTCCAGCAAAGGACAGTGAAGCTTAACGCATTGATTGTTTTGGATGGGGTTAAGCACAAAATGGTTTGACGTTTTCTGGTTTTGTGTTCTAAAGGCGCTTAATCAGTGTCATTAAAACGCAAAAGGTTATTTCATTGAGCTTTGGAAGTGGGAGTTGTCATGAATTGTGTTTATTACTGTAGGGCATTTGAGGTCAACATAAGCGTCTGTCACTACATGAACATGGAGCTCGAAGTGGCTCTTGTCTCAGAGAGCTTCCAGTGGAAACAGAAAAGGGAGCACAGTCAGGGTGGGTAGAAGATGCTCTCATGGAAAAGCGTGAGGCTCTCTTAATTCCCCACTGTGGGGGAACGAGCTAGATTTTGTGAAAAGGAGGTCAGTTCGTCTACAAGGGAAAAAGGAATAGAGGAGAGGGCAGAAGAAGGGAAGGCATAAAGTGGAGGTGAAGAGAGGCTGCAGTCAAACAGCTTTGGGGAGGGGAAAGCTAGTCATAGTTGGAGGATGTTTCCATGTGTCCAGAAGCCTCTGTCTTGGCAGTGTCTGCAGCTGCTCAGCAAGTTTTTCTTCTCTGGATTTAGCCTTCTGGGAGAGGGGTGCCCCATCTGGAGCTTGTTGGGTTTGGAGGGCAGCAGCTGTCTGTGGCACTTTTCCAAATCCATGGGGAAGAGAAGGCCAACAGCTCGTCTGGGTCTTGGTATTTCCTATCCTCCCAATGCACTCGTTTCCTTATTGTATCTTGTGCCTCTCCTGGTAATTCTCTCACTTGCTTCTGTTAGTATCTTGGCAATATGTGACCGGGCTGAAGTGACATGATCAGGAGCTACTGCTGTCTTGGTTGTGCCATGAGCACACCAGGAGTGTTCTGGAAGAAGTTTAATTAAGGATAAAGCACTCCAGAAGAAGGATGAAACATTATAAAATCAATGTTAGCAATCTTTTTAAAGGACGAAGTTGTACAAGGTTTGAGTGACAAGATTCCTTTTTACTGCACAAGTCTCCATTTTATAATTTGATCTCCAGATGGCTGTGATTATTCTCAATCTGGAAAAAGTATATTAATGAAGAATTTTTTTTAAATTGCATGCGATATGAATTCCCTTTGTAATTGAAGCTATCAATTTTTCTTCAATTTGTTCAAATATAAATTCACTAGGGAATTGTAGACCCTTCCTACCAGACAGGATTGATGTCATCTTCTCAACTTGTCAGCTGCATCATTTTGAAATGCAGGGTAACTTTTTTCTTTAAATAACCAGGTAGATAAGAAAAAGACTTGCTGAAGTTGGTTAGAGCATAAACTCTATACTGGGAGAATTATACAGCCCATGAGAAGAGGACTCTTGTACTGTATAGAAATAGTTGCAGCAAAGGGAAAACCATGAATACTGGTGCGTTGGGCCATATGGTGGATGAGCAGAGACTCTCTTCTAACCTGGTATCAAGGGAGAGGAAGCTATGGGAAGGAGGCTGGCTTGTTTCAGTAGGAGGGAAGGAAAAAAGAACAAGAGTAATTATTCTAAATCTAGAATTTATTTTCTTTGTGAATAAAGTAGCCCATCTCTTCTTTTGTTTTCTTCTGGCTGGGACTTGCTTGATTTTTGTGCCTACTGGCTCTGTCCTCTTCTTGGAAGGCAAGGAGATGAGAGAATAAGTGAAGAGCATTTCCTCATTCTTGCACAGCTCTCAATGTCCCTCCTATCAGTATCTGCTCTAACAAGCCGTGCAGGGGATCCTTCTTTTCTAGCTGGCAGGTCACAAAGCTTCTTTGAGGCAAAGCAGGCCCAGTGCCCGGTTCTCACTGCTGCAACTCTTTAATTTCTGTCGAATTTGTTGTGGCTTGCATGCACCGCATTCTTCAACCAGCAGCCTCAATGCAGGACGTTGGCCCAAATAAAACCCTTCTTAGTGAGGAAAGTCTGTATCACAACACATCACCGTTGTATCTAGGAGAAATGAAGGAAGACGGTTTTTGCTATGTTTTGCCATTTCAGGTGGAAGGAAAGAGAAAATCATGTTAATCACACGTTCTTTCCATAAGTGATAATGAGGGAGCATTTAAACATCCCATTTAAAAACTTCTCCTTGGTTATGGTTTTCTCTTGAGACAACTACTTTCTGATTAGACTGAATACCAGAGTACCCTATTTACTGTTTGTTAGGGTAGCACTGCCCCCAGGACAGCTTCAGGAGCAGTGGTTACAGAGATAAGAAGGGCGTTTCTGTTTGGTTGGGTTTTATCATGTCAGAGCTCCTTTGCAAAAACTGAATCCCCCTGAATCTAGAGGGCTGCATTTCTGGCTCTGGCCATGCTATTCAGCCCAAGCTTTAATTTGAGCACAGCCTCTGAAGAACGCTGCAGCCATTGCAAATCTGTGCTTGGATGAGGAAAAGCTGCAAGCTGTAAACTGGCTGGACTCTTGTGGAGTTGCTTTGTGATGGTAAGGTGGAAAAGCCTGCATAAAAATTTGAACTTCACTCAATACCTGTTTATTTGACCTGCTCCTGGGATTAGCATTTGAAATAATAAGATTTAACTTCTGTGAGCTGCTCTCAGGTAGCGTTTGTTGCTACAGTGCCTAAGTGACTTGGGGGGAAAGGTGGTTTCTGGGTTTTGTGGGAGGGAATCTAGCCTGTCCTGTAGATCAGCAAGTCATTGGGAGCAGCGTCACTGTGCTGGTCCAGGAGCTAAAAAATTTAGTTCTGCAACACGGAAACACATGGCTGCTCTTGCGGTGGCAATGAATTGCCCAGAAATGTAACAACTTGTAAGATGTGTAACCGAAATTGTATTGTTCAAGAGTGGAACAAATTAATTAGACTAAATGGAGTCTTTGGCTGTCATGACTCCAGTGAGAAAATTCACAGGAGACAGGCTGCCTTTTTCTAACAGCTTTCCTCTTCCTGCCCACGTGGACTGGGGCTTTTCATGCCTTTTTTGCTCTCTGCCTCTTCATTCGAGTCTCTGTCCCCAGCCCCAAGAAATAAGGGACTCTTGCTCCTTCCCTGGATAAAGAACTAGCACCCAGTAGTGAGGAGGAGATGCCTCTCCAACCTCAGTGACTACTTGTAGAGTGACTGTCTCTCCTCCCTGTTGAACTTAATCCCTCTTTTGAACTCTTTTCAAGCTGTTCTTGCTGTGCTGCTCTCTACACAGCTACCTACCGGCCCTTCTTCCGTGTGTGCTTCCCCTCCTGATACAGGGTGCTGGGGGCCACAAGGAAGACTTAAATCTCCTCCTGACTCCTTGGGCACACGAAGTGCATCCTGCTGGCTATAGAGTCACTCTGCCTCATCACATCACTGCAATGAGATGGACGCCATGAACAACCTGCAAATGCTATGTTCATGGGAGCGGGGGGAGAGACCCTCTTAGCTGCTTTCTGGAGCAGAGCTGTATTTCATTGCTTTGCTGACTGGTTCTGATGAGTTCCTCATGTTAAATTGCCAGGTTGTTGGAGGAGTTTTGGTTGTGCTGATTTTTAATATTTTTTTTTATTATTTTTAAGTTTCTGACTCTTTTTGAGAACAGGAGTGCATCAAGGGAAGATGAAGGATGCGAGGAAGTAGTGCCACTGAGATTAAAGGGACCAAATTTTACCAGCAATCACAGCAAATATCTGACTTGCTTAAGTGAAGCCAATTACTGTATTATTGCCTCCTTTTGCACTATGCACAGTAGGGATGTCACTGGATAATGGTTTGCATGTAGAGTTAATCACTTTGATGCATTTCTGACTGATCCCAGCAAATTATGTTTTGGTTCCACTATATTAAACACAAGAGCAGGGGATTATCATTAATAAATCTAAGGCACAGCATGCATAAATCTTGAATAAATCAAATATCAATTACATAGGCAGTATCTGCTGACATCTGCTTTCCTCAAATAATATATTTGAAATAGATTTTATTCCACTTTGTCGGAGTCAAAGGAATGTTAGACTGGTGTGCAAAGACCCTTACTCCAAAGAGCTGGGTTATGTAGGCGTGCTATTGCTTGCTGAGCAACATAAAGCAGCTTTTTTTTTTTTATTGCCTTTCATTTTTATACATAAATAGCACATTGGTTTCATAGAGTAGTTCACATGGTAAAAAGAGGACTTGTGTCTTTTGGGAGAAGCTCTTCTGTGTATGCGTTGCTAAATTCTGTTTTCAAGTCTTTTATGAAGGTTGCTTCTGATGAGGCTGCCGTATACTCACAACCTTTTCACGCAGGGGCTGGCTGGGTGGGGTGAATTCAGCCTGGGATTTCTCGGGGATTGTGACAGGTGGAAAGAAAGTTAGTTAATGCCTGATTTCAAGGGAATTACAGAAAGGGAGGATTAGGTGTGGGCAGAGCCCAGGAGCCTGTGGGTGTTTGAAGGCCTGTGGGCAGGGTGAGTATTTATCTCCGAACACATCATCTCCCTGCCAGGGACAGGTGGGGTGTTTTTCTGGCTTGTGGGAACACGCAAAGCAGGAGTTTAACATGACGTTGAGTCCTCTTCCTACTGAGGCTAAGGCCTCGCATGGCTGTGGAAGCGACTCCCTCTATTGTGTGCTCTCCCCTGGGTTTGAATGCATGGGGACCACTTCTGCACCCATTCGTGTTCATGCTCTGCCCCAAGGTGAGGGAGGGCTCCTCCCTGCTCCCTGCAAGGGCTGAGCCACCCGTCCCACAAGGCAAGTGATAGAAGTAAGGAATATGCTGTTGGCATATCAGTGGAGTCTCTTCAAATACAGTGGCTTCTCCTTTACTCTCTTCTTCTTGTTTATCAGCTATCTCTTCACCTCATTCCAGATTAATGGAGACTGTGGTGACTCTGAGCACCCCACAAAATGAGAGCACACTGTCCTGTTGAAGGAAAAATAAGATAAAACTTTAAAGGTGTGCTCTGAGCACTTCCATTTCCAGCTCTGCTCAGCCTGCTGGAGTCCCACGTCTGCCTTAGCTTCACAGAGGCACTTCAGAGGTAGGAAATGCTGCTTAGTGAGGCCTGTGGATCTGCAAGTTTCATTTCATGGGCTCTCTGGATAGCAAACAATGCATCTGAAGACCTTGGGGACATACCAGATGACTTCTCCAGGGTTTTGTGTAATACACTTAAACTTATACACAGAAGTTTTCAAATATGTGCATACACCATAATAAGTTTGAGTACTTGTAGGTGGATTTAGTTTTCTAATGTTGGTGCACCGTTTGTAAAGTGTGCTTATTTGTGAACAAAATTATTTCTTTTCAGTCTGAGCATCTGTTGAGTGTGTTAATTCTGAGGAAATGTGCAGATTCCAAATTATATTATGTGAACACAGAGCCAAAAGGAAAGTAATAGTTTTTCTTGTTGTTTTTGGAAAGATCTGTCAGCCTCTAAATTCATAATTTCAACAACTATAAAAGTCCTTTAACTTATGCATTCACAGAAGCAAAAGAGTTGGTGTCCTGTCGATTCATGTATTTAAATACAGCTTACTTTCTCTTGTGCATAGCCCTGAAAGGCACTGGGAGCCACTGGTCCAATTTGCAGCAAGTACACTTATGTGCAAATCTTTATACCGATTCCTGCGATAACACCAGCGGGTCTGTGGACAGCACAGCACTTGGCATATGGAAAGTGAAGTAGTGTATATGTGAAGAATTTATAGGAGTACTGTCCCTTGGGAAATGTTTTGAAAATATCTGACACTTGATATAATCTACTGCATTCCAAATGCAAAAAAACCAAAAAGCTCTTTAGAAGTGTTTTTCTGAGCCCCAGGGATGTCCTCTGGCAGAGATGGTCCAGCTGTATCGAGAGAGGGAGGGACTCCCCTGCAACTAGGAAAAATAAATACAATAAAATAAAAAATTACACAAGTGCTGCTTTTGTTTTGGTGGTAGGAATATTTAAGGTGTTCAGCAAGCACATCTCAGGCTCATATTCAAGTCTGATTCCTTTCCTAAAAGAGAAAAAATTAAAATATAAAGCTTTAAATTCTCTCCTCAGCTGCCTGGTACAATTCCCATTTCCTTCTGTAGGTATTATACCTGTGCAATTGGAAGCAGGTTCTTGTTCCCCCTTGCAATTTTACAAGTCCTATTACTGCTGTCAGATGTCATGATATGAATCCGGGGGTGACAGTATGGATTTGTAGTGGTGTAACCGTGTATAATACTTACCTTGTTGCAGGAGGAGCTGTAGTTCACTTGAAAATAGGTACGTGTTCAGCTTTTGCCTGTCACTTTTTTTACCTGCTTTTTTTTTTTTTTTTTTTTTTTTTTTTTTTTTACAGCTTTAAAGAGAATTCATAGTAGGAACTGGTTTGGAAGGCAGAGATCTGTCTGAAGAAGGGATCCAGACTGTTGAAACAAACATTGCACTGACTCTAAGGTCGTTCTGTAGGAAAACTGGACCTGATCTGTATCAGTCCACAAGAGGATCTGGAGAGGCCATCAGAAGAGGTAGAGGTCTTTGCTTTTGCTCTCACAGAGGCTTAAATCTTCTAGCTTTGACATGGGTGTTGGTATGTGTGGCACCTTGTGTCTGCTGTGTGTACATGTGTGTACATATGCCAGTGGAAGGGAAAAACTGAGACCAGGGAGGGATTTCACAGCTAACATTTGCAGCCAATCACATTTCACATACACAAAGTACAAGGAGGGTTTTTCCTTTTTTTTTTCCTAAGGTAGGCATGTGAAGCATGAATTTTATTTCCCTGTACCACAACCACCTTTCCCACAAGCCAGCAAGGTGGCCTTTCATTTACATTTCATACATTTTCATTCTTTATTTTGCTAAAGTTTTTTTATCTTGGTGGAGTCTTATCACCTGACCCCACTGCCACAAGCTACTAGTCTGGAATGGATCCGAATCTCAAGCTCAGTCATAATGTTAGAAGATAACGAAAGAGCGGCAGGTGAAGGGAAAGGTGGGGGCAAGTACAAAAGGCTGTTGCCAACTCCATCTAGCTGCTCGGGCCATCCGTGAGATGGATGAAAGCAGCCAAACCTGCTGGCAAGGAGAGCATTGCCCAGTGCCACTGGGCTTCATGTCTCTGGGACAGCCCATAACCGTGTCAAAATATAGGGACACGGATAACTAGATAATAACATGAGGAGATACTGA
This sequence comes from Haliaeetus albicilla, assembly GCF_947461875.1. Lineage (NCBI taxonomy): Eukaryota > Metazoa > Chordata > Aves > Accipitriformes > Accipitridae > Haliaeetus > Haliaeetus albicilla. The sequence goes on from NC_091489.1 coordinate 27,842,410, forward strand.
ATGTGGTGTTTCATACACTCTGCCCTTCAGGCTGATCGCAGCCTCCCTGTCTCCATGTCAGCCCACACAACTCAGGATCTTTGTGCGGGGCTTGACCTCTCTTTTGCCACAACCTCTGGCCCCACTGCCACAGTTTTCAAGGATGTGACAAAAGTAGCCCCTAGCTTGTCATGTGAAGTAGCTCAGTTTAAGGAGAAACCATTCCCAAAATGAGCTCGTCCATAAGATTGTGTGGGATTTGGGTTGAAAGGAAAAGAAAACAAAATACATGGGGTTTGTGTAAGATGGTGGGAGATTGAAAATGCTGCCGTTTCCCTGACCTTGTTTCTTTTTCTGCTAGTTTAATTGGTATCTAGCAATTACTTATAGTGGCTAGCAACAATAATGCAAGTATTTACAGTGATTAGCAACTCCTCATGTTGGAAAATAAGCCTATTGAATATTAAATTGTCAGACTGCTTAATTAATACCATCTCAGGGCTGTCCTAAAGAAATTTCCCTACTCTGCAGGTCTACATGGATGGCAGAGTACACACTCATAAGCTAAGCTGCGGGCTTTGAACCAAGCTGGCATGACGTGTTACTGAAAACAGTAAGATTTGTGTACTGCAAGCAGTTTGCAAGACCTTACTTCTGCAAGAATGAATGTGGCAGACTTCCCAGATCTTTTCTATTTTTTTATTTATATGTACAGACACATATATAACCTGCCTTTTAGTTAATTAGCTAATGTTTGTAAAGTGCTTTGAGGATTAAGTGCTATATAAGTCCTAATTATTATTATTATTATTATTAGCTCTCAGTATGCCTTAGTAGACAAGGTCAACCAAGAAGACACTGAAGAATGTATCTGCTAATGAAGGCTGAGTAGACTGTTTGCTCTTCTTTCCCCCCACCCCTGAGAAAAAAAGATGGTGTTAGGCAGTAGGAGGGACTTCCTTAATGATGCAGGTTGGTGAAACCGTGGACCAGATTGCCTGGGAAGCCCGGTAAGTGTCTGTCACTGGACATTCTTAAGAACAGGGTAGACAAACGTGTGTCAAAGAGGACCTAAGTGTGGCTAGTCCTGCCTCAAAGGACCAGGATGTGCGGGGTGGTTTCTGGAAGTCCCGCCCAGGCACAGGATGTGGTGGCTGTCTTTTACGGTCTGTCAGTTTGTTGCTTTCCTCGGTCCACACAAGTCAAAATGCCCATAAGCCAAATATGCAAGGCAGGACAGCACAAAATGTGCAGATGTTTCTGGCCCAGCTGGAAAACTCTCCACAGAGGTGTTGAGGTTTTTCCTGCAATCCTTTTAAAAAAACATCTGACAAGGTTGCACTGCTCTGTTGCCCAACTCACATTCTGCCGGGTGTTATCACTCCCATAGCCAAGTGGGCAGCATTTCTGCTCATGGACCACCAGATCTTGCAGCCTTATGCGGGAGCACAAGTTGACTTTGTATTAATAGTTGAGCTGTGAGCTGGTTGGTGTGCTTATCACTGCTTTGCTTCATTTGCTTGGGTCCAAATGCAAGCTGTGGGCAAGCAAGGGGCCAGGTGCTGGCAAAGAGGTCCTTAGCTGCCCGGCGCAGATTGTACCTCGGTGCCTTATTTTACACTGAGTGGAGAGTTTTCCCGTTTTTGCATCTCCCTTGCTTGATACCACGTATGTGACTGTTAGGTGCAGTAAGAGTGATACTGTGCATATACAGAGTGCCTTTCAGACTTCTTTATGATTTGCAGACATTCATTAGCCCTCATAAAATCCTTTCAGGGAAAATGGATGTTTGTATTTAATACACACACACACACACACACATAAATATATTTGGAGAGGTCCATGTGCACATATCTGTCGTGGAGAAAGAAGGAGCAAACCAAGGCAACGAAAGATTAAAGAGAAACCCAGAAGCTTGGCATCAGGCTCCATAACTTTTGGTCAGATGCTGTCCGTGAGAACATTATTTCTAGGCATCTGACTAAGATTTAATTGCTCTTAAATGTTTATTCCACACTTGCATGTAGATACATCCATGGTAACATGGGTGTATGGTGTTGTCATTTGATGTGGTATTTGGTTAAGTATATCTTATTATCTTCCAACTTTTTAATTGCTGGCAGGTAGCAACTGGTTCTCAAAACTTCTGTTGGGCAATATTGAACTATCACTCTTTGCCTTCTTTACCAAATGAAGAGGCATATGATTTTGGCTTCATGACATCCTTTCGTTTATCTCCTTTTGCAAAAGCTGAGTCCAGAGCACTGCACGTTTTTACATTTAACATCAACTCCTTCCTCCAGCAAACCCCACAGCGCTTCCAGGAGCATGCAGGAGAACAGGGTCCAGCACACACAACTTGCCAACAGCCTCTGCCAGAAACCCCCATGCTTGTCTTTTGTCATCATTCTGATAGAAAACATGGACCCTGAATCAAAGCAGTTAACTTGGCCCTGTCAGAATATTTGTAATGAACAGTTAAAACATTTCAGGGGGCTGAATGCAGGTTTCAGCCTGGCTTGTCCCATGGTAGCAGCCATTGCTACAACCTGTTTTTGTTAAACTTCTGTTAAAAATATGGATAGGGGAAAGAAGGAAAATTAGTTAAAGCACTAGACGTGGTAAATATAAAGTACTGCTTTCACTTTAATATGATTTTCTTTCTCTTTCACTGCAAGGAATTTTTATAAACTCCCTTTTAGCTTGAAAGTCTTTTAAAGTTACTTTAAATAAATAGGATGAATGTTCTTTGGGGGAGAAAAGAAACACAGTTAGTTGAGATAGACTGGAGTTGCTATTTCTGTTCTTGCAGCTAAAGTTCAAGCCTTTTTCTTTGATGACAAATCAAATGCACAGGGAAGGGGAAGGAGAAGACCAGGGTATAGTCAGCACCAGAGACAGAAGCTATTTTCTTTTGCTCACTGGCTGCTACAGTCCTGCCAGCAGCCCTGAGACCCAACAAACTCAGGTCTGCTGGATAGTTTAAGATGTTGTTTCTTACTCTGTGTTTTGTTTGCCATCACAGAGGCCTTACAAAAGATGGAGTCTTGCCAGGTGTGGTGAAATCTTTCTTCGTCAAAAAGACAGCAGAAGTCAGGTCAAAGAAGAGCAGAAATAGGGTGAGGAGGCAAGAGGGAGCGACGTGAGAAGGAGCAATGCAAGGCCAGTGTTGCCAGTGTCGCAGGATTTCAGTAAAGCTGGTGAAGAGGGGACCATTGCCAGGGTCCTGCTGTCTTGTTCGCTTAGGTCAGGATCCAAATGATCACTGTCAGGCCAGTGAGGATGGTGGTGCTGGGCAAGAGGAGGTAGTAACTGTGGTAAACAAGAAGGCGGCATGTCAACTCACTCTTTTATTAAACCCTTACTCCTCATTTCTGGTCTTCCTTCCCTCTTCCAATGGGTTGCCCCCTTTGCCTTCTAACCTGCACGCTGTCCCTGGAAGGGACATATATCAGTAAACCTCATCTAACTGGGACATATTCCCATAAAACTTTTTCTGGGTGTTATGACTAAATTGAGATGTAACTGGCAGAGTTAGGCTTTGGTTCCCTCAGAGCATCTGGACCTCTGCCCAGTGACACCCTGCACAGGAACAGGCATTGTGGAATTGCAGGGGGCTCTCACATCAGCTAGAATTGAACAGGACCACTGTCACTCCTGCTGCATCCTATGGGAAACGAGGGCTTGGACCCTCCTAAACTGACTGCAGAGGAGATGGGATGAAGAACGAAACTCTGACTGATGACCTCAGGGGAATGCTTAATAGTGCTTTTGCAGATCTTAAAAATATGCATGCACTAAGAGCTTCGTCATCCCAGTATACGTATTCCTGCATGCTTTGCTGTGCCTGAATTTGACCGAATTTATGTTCAACACATCTTCCGCACTCTGCTAAGTCTTTCTGGGCTTGTTCTCTGCACCCGTGCTGATCTGAAATTACAGGTCTTTTATTTGCTGTCTCCAAAAACCAGTATCTCAAGTTCACCTTACTGTGCAATGTGCTGTCTGCCCTCAGTTTTTCTAGTGAGCGAGTGATCACTGTTTTGGGTGAAATGGGATAATTAGTCAAAGGAAGTTATGTATAGTTATAACTTGTGTTGTTTATGTGTTATGTATAACATGCATGTATGTATATGTATAACAATGTTTTATGTATATATATGTGTATGTTATATCATCACAGTATTTTAGTATATAATTATAAATTATTGTATAACTCAATTACAATAATTATTAAAAAAATAATATAACATTATACTATAATATCATTGTATTATATGTATGTATATGTAGGAGCTCAGGAGATAGCTTGGATGGCTAAGTGAGGATCAGGTATAAATCTGATTGAAGCTCAATTGCTCAGTTGAAGTCAATGAAGCCATCAAAGTGCAAAATGAACTTTCTTTTTTCTTTTTTCTCTAACTATGTCTGAATTTTCAGGGTAAATAATTTGGTTTCAAAATTTTTCCAGTAAATATACTCTGGGTATTTATCAGAACCATCCATTGCCAAAGAAAAATTGCCTGTATTGGAAGGGTTACAGTGAAAATGGAAAAGCATAAAGAAAGGTAGTGAATATATGGAATGACTTCATTTTGAGAGATAGTAAACAGACTGTGTGAGATACTGATTAGCCTGTAGAAGTGAAGTTTGGATGAACATGATAATGGTCTGAACGGTGGGAAGCAAGTTCCCAGGGAATGACTTTTTACTGCTGTTCATACCACTAGAACTGGAGGGCGCTCCCTGAAATGATTAGGCAGCAAGTTTAAATCAGCAAAAAGAAAGTTTTCCTTCCCCTCTGCTTCCCCAACACCCACAGTGCACGATTGTAGTGTGAAACTCCTTGTCACAGGATGTTGTAGAAGCCAACAGTATAAATGGGTTCAAGAAGGGATTAGACAAATTCATGGAGGAGAAGTCTACTGGGAGCTATTAAACATGATGGTCCAGATGCAACCTCTGGCTCAGGAAGTCCTAAAACTGCTGATTGCTGGAATCTGAGAGGTTATACCAGAGGAGGGGTCACTGTAATTGCCATGCTGCTTATATTTGCTTCTGAAGCACCCACTGCTGACCACTGGCGGAGATGAGATACTGGGCTGGATGGGCCATCGGTGACTCAGAGTGGCTCATCTATTTTTGTGTTCTTAATTTTTGTACAATGAATGGAGAAGTTATGTTGCTTTTCTCCCCTCTGCAAGCTGAAATTCACTAGTGCCAAGAAATTCAGATTTCTGACTGCTCAGGCCACTCAGAACAGGCTGCTCGGAGCCGGCACAGACGCAGCGCAGCACATTAAGTATAACGAATTCCATACTGGCCTCTGTGACTGCCCAGGGCCAAGCGAGCATGCAGCTGAGATCAATGGCTGGATCTATTGCTTCCCTCCAGGTATAAATGCCCATTTGCTTGTATAAATAAAGACACTCAAGTGAAGTTGACTCCAGCCTTGTGGCTGGAAATTCAGAAAGAAAGAAGCTTATTGCTTGGTGTACCTCCTTCCCTAGAGCAGGTAGGAAGGGATTAAGCAGCGAGGTTGGTGGATGAAGGAAGGTGTAGCTGACTGCATATACAGCACCACCAGTTACTTCTCTAAAAGCTGACTAGAGAAACTTAGACTTGGTGACTTTCTGCAGTATTGGCCTTGTTTCATTTGTAGTGGTGGAGGGGTGAAGGTAACCTACTGTAGATCCAGATGCATGACTTATGTCCTCACTCCAGATTGGTACAAAGGCTGACCTCACTCAGCCTGGCCTGTAAAGAGTAATGGTTTGTTCACACTAAGGGGTGAATTAAACAGGCTGCAAACCACCTCATTCCTTGTGTAGCATTGATTCAGGAAACAGGCACACAGCCCAAGTAGACTTGGGTAGACCTTTGGCAAAATTCAAATCCACGCTGAAGGAGCAAGGAAGGAGCTGAGACTTGGTGGGTTGTCCCTTGGGCTGTACCCTCCAAGATTAGGTTTTGGGAGAGTCTGTCTGGGGCTAGGTGCTGTGTGGTCAGGCTAAGCTATGATGCAGACTTCAGTATTTTCCCCAGGGAAGGACTTGGACCTTGGGGCCTGGACACAAACCAGCTGAAGTTGGAAGCAATTTGGAGGCTAAGCTCTGCTTTTGAACCATCTCCAACATGTGTGTGTGAAGCTGTCCTCCTCTCTCCCTTCCCCCTGGCATCCCCTCCTCTAATTTTTCATAAATATTGCCATGGGGGATTCATGTATGAGAAAAAAATGAGGCAAAAAAAGTGAAGGGAAGAGAGCTGTACCCCTTCTGCAAATGCAATAATTCAGATAGGGGAATGCGCTGTTAAAGTTTCTGACTTGACGTGTGTATGTGAAACGTGGCCAAGTTATGGTTTCTGTGGGAATTGTACGTTTGAATTTTCTGCCTTTTGTGTGGTTAAATTCTCAACCACAACATTGCATTAAATAGTCGGGCTTTTTTTATATTAGTTGTTGTACCCATAAAGCTTAATGTTTTGCTTCTTTACGAAGGTGGGAGGGTATTTGTGTGTTTTTGTGCTAGGGCGATGACATGGCGGTTTACTTTAAATCGGAGTGCAGAGGATATGCTCGGATTTCTGCCAAAGTGAAAGGAGGTGGGGGGGCTATTAGGAGCTCTTTCTAGCGAGAAGGAATGGCTCAGCGGCAGGGGTGTACTGCCAGACCAACAGCAATTAGTCTAGGGGACAGGGCTGGGCCTTGGGATTTCCTGTTGTGATACTGAATTTTATCTCTAAGTAAGCAATTCCAAACTTGCTCCAAGTGGTAGAGCCCACTAGTTTTGTCTGCTCTTCCCCCCACCTTCCTGCCTCCAAATATTTGCTTTACAGTCTCTGGAAAGTGATGAGAGTGACCTCTGTAGAAAAACTGCACCAGCTGTCCACCCATTAAAAACCAGCATCACAAGCAGCATTAATTGCTGCTGTGGTTGAGACTCTCTGTGCAAGCCAAGCGTCGACATGATGTGAAAGTCTGGTTTCCTGTCAGCCCCTATAGGAGCCTATAGAAGGTCAAGAATGAAGCCTGGGAGGCAGCATCGGGAAGCCGGCACCATGTCCATTTGCTCTGTACTTCTGAGGCTGCTAGTGCTGGAAGTTTTAATGTCAGTATAGATGAGGGTTGTGGTCCATTGAAATGTAAATTGGAAGGGTTTCACAAGAAGTATTTATGTTCTACGTCCGCAGTAGGCTGAAAGGTGAAGACTTAAACTTGACAAATATATTTTCTTTTAATCAGTGACCAGCAAAAGAAAACGGATTTTTACAGGTCCTGTGAAACTCATTCACTTGTGTTGGGTTCATTATTGCAGCCCTGAAGCAGCCTTAGGTCATCATGGGCAGCAGAAATTATCTCCCGTAGCACTGAGGAATGTCAGTTAGGCTTGGGAGGGAGGGAGCTTCATTTGCTTCTTTTTAGTTATGCTTTTTTTGGATACTGTTCCCAAATTTGTTCTTTGAAAACACAAGTTCCAACTTCCTGTAGCAGTTAAACCTTTCAGACCAGGGTCCTGGTCCTGATAGCAGTCAGGCACAGCTTGGAGCCTTGCTGGGCCTGTTGGGGATGGAGATCTGGAGCTGAAGGGGAAACCAGATCACCAAGGTTTGCTCTTGTGGGAGCTTCAACCTCTCTTTTCTTCTTCCAGCCTGCTGGCTGGAAGGCGTTATCTTACTTTCATTCTTGCTTCATGCCTAGCGAGTCTTTCCCTGCATTAGTGTCCCTGATATTTTTTACCTCAGTGTTCTGTATGCTCCTTTCCAGCTAAGAAGCAGTGGTCCTGCCTGTATCCATGCACCTATTTAAAAGCCAAGGTTGTACTTCTGACCTTCCCACTTGCCCATGAACCCACTAACTGTGTCTTCTTGCTCTATTTTGAATTTCCGTATTTCCTATGGGTAGAACCTTCCAAACCATGTGGAAGGGAATTCATTTGCTCTTCCTTTTCCTCCCACAAAGAGCGTTCAGATGCTTTTGACACCCTGAGACTGAACTGAGGTGGGCAAGTGTGATCCTGCATGTGTAAATCAGTGTTTATCCCTGCTGGATGACCTCAGGGCTCTGTACTCAGACCTAACGGGTAGGTAAAAGGCAACAAGTAGTTTTAAAACTACTTTAAAAGAATGTAAATATATTTCCTGTTTTTACCCACCAGGTCCTTGAACAGCTTGTGATGTTTTTAAAAGGCAAACATCCAATTTCCTTCACTATCCCTGAAATAAAATCCTGTCCCCTGGAATGGGTGGGAGGTTTGCCTTGCACTTCAGGAGAGAGGGGCTTCAACCTGCACGTGTCCTGGCAGAGAAGCCTTGGGTACCTCTGTGAGTTTTTCCTCCTTAACAGGATTTTCTGGGCTGTTTGAGAAAGTTTTCTTCTCACTTGCTTCTGACAGCTCTAAGGGCACAGGCAAGGACGCTGTCAGCAGGGAAGCTGGGTTTATTGGCTGTGGATCCTGTGATTTGGATACTTTCTGCCCTTTTTTGAAACATTTCTTTGGTTTTGAAAGCAAATGGTGGCTATAATATAGTGAATTGGACACTAAATTTCTATTAATTCATAAAAACTAAAATAGAATCCATTAGGAGTAGTTTGGTATTGGTGTGAAAGGAGATGTAAATTATCTACTATCATGCTTGAAATGCAAAAGCTAATCATGTTTGGCACCAGGCCAGCTACCATTAAAGTAATTATTTTTAATCATCAGCACTTGGTGACATGAATACTCATATTTGTTGATTTACTGTGGAAAGCACTTTATATTGTAAATAAAAAGGTGAGAAAATATACATTTTGTTTTAACGATAATAACAATTATTCAGATAAAAAGACATTTGCTTTTATGAAGCCAAAATAGTTGGGTTTTGTCCCCCCCATCAGTCGATATAATCAGCCTGATCTAATGCCTGTCATATTAAATGGGAAGGCCACCGGCTGTGGAGGGGTTTGGATCCTATTCCTGTGTGAATCCTACATTTCTTATTCTTTCAAAACACTAATAGTGGGTTCTCCTAAACCTCTGCTGTTGAACAACAACTTTTTTTCAGATGGGGTTAAGTTGATGTAAATTTAGGCTGAGGTATCCTATGTGCAACCTTTATTTGAAGATAAAGACCATAAAATACTGTAAATGGTCTATGTGCTTAGGTTTAAAATCCCAATTCTAGCTTACTTTCATTAGTTTTTCAATGTAGTTGAGACTTCTAATTGCCTATATGAGTTCTGTAAGTGGAGATACAAGTGCCTTGCTTACTTGGGACCACTGGAAATCACCTGTCCTCTACAGGAATAAAACTGTATATGCTGGCATTGTGTGTCAAAATGTTACTCTGAAATTTGGAAGTATTTAATAAGAGGATCATGCATTCAGTAAACATCTCATGAATATGACTGAAGGTCTGTATTTACCCCAGCGGTCCATCTCCCCAAAATATGTGTCTGGTTTGAAGAAAGTATGCCTTGATTTCACGGGCATAGACTCTTTTGGTATGAAATATACTGTATTTAGGTAAAAATAACTTAATTAAGAAATCAGGAAGTCCAAATTCAGCAGGTACTGGCTGGAAAGACAGCAAGTATATTGAAGCAATTCAGGGAGGTGAAAGGATTATTAGCTGGTAAAGCAAAAGCAGCAGCAAAATATTAAGTGTAGGGCTGTGTGTGATTTTAAGGAAATGGGGACTGATTCCTGAGTGTTAATTATAGTAGAATAAAAAGCTTATTACAGGGTGTGAAAGGGTGTGGGAATAGCGTATGCTCAGAGTCTCAGGGGCAATTCCATCGCGTGCATTTTGACAGAGTATTTTGTACAAGCCAAATTATAAAAGAACAAAGTACCCCAAACAGGCAAGTAAAAAAGGAAAGCAAACAAAGAATCATCCCTCAATTCTCTCTTTAAGTAAACAAATCCGACCAAAAACATGCCATTTCCAAAGCCATGAGAGCATTGCCATACTGGCCGGAGGGCAGTGCAGCGGGTGGTGGCCACGTGCTGGGTAGCCAGGAGGTCCGACAGGAGTGTTGGCTCCCATTTCTTTGGCACCGCACAGCTCAGCATCTCCACCACAGTGCTCTGTAGGTATTGATTTTGTCAGATTCAATGCAATTTCCTTTTCCTCTAGTTTTTTACTCTGTTACATGGTGTGATGCTGAGCATAACCTGGCTTGGCAGAGGTTTGCTGTATTGCTGTGAAAGGGGTTGTGCTCCTATGCAGCCTTCTCCTCTTCCTGTCCCCACCCAAGCCCCATCCTCAAAATGTGGACCTTCTTTGAGCCTCCTTTCTGCAGAGTATGGTCTGTATAGCCAGCCTTCATAAGATGATCTCTATTTTAGCTAGACCAAGGAGCCACTATCAGCCCGCTCTCGTTGGGGGATGCACAGCTTTCATATGGCCACCAAGCCCAGACATATTGCTGCCTCTTTCTATCTCCTAGTTTGGAGCACAGACACGTGTGGAAGGCTGTACACACAACCTGCTTTTAATATTGGCCCACAAGTTAGCCTAGGGCTTGAAATTTGGTCTTTCTAGTCTAAAAATCAGGGTACAAGTGCTTAAATAAAAATGCATCAATTTGCCCACGGTCCTTACTTGTGGAAACATGGTATGTGATTGTTTTGGGTAATTTCTTAAAAAATCAAACAAAAAAAGACAAACACATTGTGGGGGGAGGCTTAAGAATGCCTAGTAAGTGTTTTTAAATAACCTAGGTCAAAAGATGGAGATAAAAATTTACAATATTGTTTTAGTTGGTTGTGAAAATAAAACTCAGTTGGATTTTTCTGAAGGCCCAAATGTAAACAGATAATTGGGCCAGTGCTAAAACAAAATGCTTCCTGTTCTTGTATATTTTAATTCTTTTTCCTTGACAAAGCCATGAAAGATGAAGATGTACTCTTTGTTGACAATGATTCAGTCCTACATGATAATTTAGATAAATTCATACTTTACTAGTAATTCTTTAGAAAAGGGAGGTTTGCATGTCAAATAGTTCTTTAGAGGCTTGTGCCTTATCCTGCAGGCAGTTCCAATATCAGCTTAACTGATTTCTTATCAGAACTTTAAGGAAAAAAAAGAAGTTTTGAAAATTTTTCATGAAACTTTTACAGGGAAAAATCCTTTTCTTGAGTTTTTAGTATTTGGTTTCATTCTGAAACGCATTATCCATCAGTCTCAAATTTTTCCAGCAAATGGATTTATAAAGGGGACTGTGAAATGTTCCTTTTAGAAAAATTTCAACGTAGATTGCTAACTTGGTTTTCTGGGGTTTGTTTTTACATTTTATATAATAATACAACACTATAAAATCTTAAGAAAGAAATTGATTTCAAAAAGGAAAAATCCAGCTTTTTCATTCCAAAATACTGGACTGTTTTGAACTGTTCACCCTATTGTATTTTTTCTTTCTACAGGAACTTTTCAGCAGATAATGCATGAACTTGTGAAGAATTCTGAGTGACTGCCTCTGACTATTCTGTCAAAGTTTTTCTAGGTGCCTCCCATTAATTTTGTAGCCCTTTATTCAGCTTTACCAAATCTTCCTGCATTAAGTTTTTGCTTCCACAGCATTTTTCTCTTCCATCTTCTCTCTGACATTTCAGCAAAAAAGGTATTCTTGTCCCTTCCTATGTCCTGCTGTTGCGTTTTCTCAGGTTGTTGAACAAGGTACTGTGTAAATTGTTTTATGAAATTTGCACTTGTACTTCCCACAGCTAATAATTGGTGCCCCATCTGGCTCTATGTGCAATCCACGCTCCTCTCTTGGGTGCTTCGCTAAACCCATCCTTTCCTTCTCCTCATCAGCATGCAGCGTCTATCTCTTCAGCTTTTGAAGTCTGCATGCTCAAGCCAGGGAGTGTCGGCGGCAGAGCAGATTTGTAGGAAGAAGTGTCAATGTGGGTTACCGTCGATGTTAGCTAGATGGTGCTAAAGAATTTTTGCTTGTCGTCGCTAAGGAGAGCATTTGGAGTGCGGTCCTTCTTTTGGCTCCTGGGCTTGGAATTAAAAAGTGATGCTTTTGCTTTGTCCTAAATGCCATATAAGCTGCAGCCAGTGTACATAAGGAGTTAAAACCAGCGAAAGACCTGCTCCAGAGCACTTTATGAGTTAGGCCTATTGGTTTCAATGACTTCAGTACGCTGTGGATCAGCCCCAGGAGCCTTACGGGTACTTTGACATAAAAGAGGTTTTGCCAGCGGAGGACTCCCTCTCCTGTGCCTGTTTCCGATCTGCTGGAGCAGCAGTTGGCTTCCAGCAACCAGCAGGAGCTTTGTGTTTCACTCTCGCAGTGCCTGTCTTGAGAGAGTGAAAATTTCCTCTTGCCTTTCAGAGCTGTATCCTACAGCACTTTGAAAATTTTTAGAAGTGAATAATTTAGAAAACAAACAACACCAAACACCACCCCTCCAACTTGCAGTAAGTGCTCTTGGAGCCCAGATTTCCTTGCTTTTTGAGTGCTGCTGTTTCAGATTAACAGAGTCCTGGCTCTGATAAATACTAACAAAGTGTAACGAATGATCAAAGCTGCATTTACAACCCAATGAGCTTGAAATGATTGATGTGGATGACATAATAATGATAACCAGTGAGTCGAGGCATGCAGGACACTACCCCTCCAGGTACTGGGAGAAAGGAGCAGGTATTAAAAATGACTCTGCTTCTTAGGTCATCAGGTTATTCCCATTTTGATATAAGTGGAGGACAAATGCAAGACCCTCACTTTCCCCCAGAAGAGCCCTGCAGCTGCTTTGGTCTGTTCATATCCCTTTGATAATAATTCATTGTTTCATACAGATTACAAAGTTTGGCTGATGCCCCAGTAAGTAAGACCAAGTCATGACCATTCCCTGTGCTGCTGGGGATCTAAGCCTCTTGCCTGTAGTTCAAAGCATGGTGGAGGCTCAAATATTGTTCTTTGCAAAGCCTGTGCAAGGCCATAGTCACAGATGTGAAAGGATATGAGTGTGTCTAGGACATGGACTTTGCCATCTGGAGGTTTCCTGTCATCTCGCAGAAGACTGGCTAGATGACTAACGACAAGACAGCTTGGACATACCATAACTGCAGTCTTCTTTAGAGCTTGGCTGCCTCTGGTCCCATGATAACCTCTCCAACAGCAACATGTCCTTGTAACCTTCCAGAATCATGCTTCCAGCAGACTTATTTTTCCTACAAAACAGAAGTGCCTATATACTGGCCTTAGACCTGGCAGATGAGAAAGAATGAGCCTTCCCTGCCATGATCCCTTTCCTCTTTTTCTTCTTTTGAGTCTTTGACTGCAAAGAGTATCTGCATGTGTGGGATGCTCACATTCCTCAGCACACCTTAAAGACAACTCACCCTTCTATAAAATCAACAGTACCTGCCATTTATTTCTAACAGGTTGCTTTTTCTAGGTAGCAACAAAAGACCTTGTACCCCCAAAATCAGCAGTTCGGTGCTATGGAAGATATTCTGTTTGTGCATGTAGGAGATGCTCTCACAGCATTGTGAACATCTTTGCACTACAGGTCTGGTCCTGACATGGTGTCATATACTCTGGATTTACAGCAGCGAAGGATCACTTTAGGGACAAGTCCTCTGCTGCTGCTGCACCATTAACAGCCACCAACTACTACTTCTTTTTCTTTTTTCTCCCAGAGAAAAAGTATGGCAATCAGAATAAATTTGTTCACCTGCAGGCCAAGGAGCATTAGCATTTTAAAAATACTGGGCTTGAATCCTCAGGAGGATGTAAGTAAATAACACCACCTTTGAAGTTGAAAGAGCTTTTCTCATTTACCATCTGAGACTCTTTCTCAGTGTGACACTGAGAGGATATTTGCAATGTCTACATTTAGAGGATAATTTCTCTAGGTTTCCCATAAAATTGACAAGTAGACAGTCAGTCCCTCTGGAAGGCAATTATAGCATTTAAATATTAATCTGAATTGCTTGATGAAAGAGGCTATCTTTTTTTGCTCTTGCCCTCCACCCTCATCTCTTTTCCCCCTTACCCCTCCCTGGACCATAAAGACTGTCCCAGGTTAAGGACCTGAAGCAAGGTGCTTAAAATTTGGCCAGCTGAGTAGTGTCTCGTGTCACCACTTTCAGCACTAACTCCAGACTTAGTTCATCCAGCCATTCCTTGAGGAGTTCCTCAAAGCAGCTCCAACTGTTTGTCCAACCTAAAAAAAACCATTAGTAATGACAAGTAGGACTGACAAGTACGTGGACAGGCATGAGCGCTTTTCTAAAGATTTCCAAACTACCCCAAAGTCCTTTTACCCAAACAGTGTTAGCATATACGACAGTTGACCTCAGACTTCGTTCTCTGAGCAGTGAGTTCAATTAGCTTTAATACTTTCAACATTTAAATAGTTAACAGTAAGCAAAGTTCTTTAGAAGCAGAGGGGGATGACTACATGTGCGTCTGCTGAAGTTGTCAGGCAACGATGGAAGGAAAAAAAAAAACCAAAAAACCCTCTAATTGCTTCCAGACAATGCCTTTTGGATAGGGCTGTGTGAGAGCAAGGGGAGCTCACGCTCTGACAGAGGGACTGCTCCAAGTCAGAGAGGAGGCTGCTGCAGCCCTGCCATCTCCCCAGTCCTGCCTGGCAACCTTCTCACTGCCAGTGGAAAAAGGGCTACTTTGCCCAAAACGGCCTGGTTCTCCAGCTCACCGCAATACCCCTTGCTAACAGGAAGCTTGTGGAAAGCTAAACGTCCAGGGCAGAGAGCCAGCAGATCTAGGTCTACTGCTGACTTTCTTCATGATTATGGGCTTGTCCTGTGGCTGCTCTCACTCTTCATTCTCCCCACCAGTAAAATCTGAGATAAATCTGAGATAAATCTGAGCTGTTGAGGGCCATAGTTTGTTAGCTAATTTGTCCAAATCCTACAGTAGCGAGTGGCGTTGTCTCATGGATATACAGATAAATTCCTGCAACTTTCGATGAATCCTTAGCTAGAAGTATAACCCTAACACAAATCATCCAGCTTTGCTATCTTTCACGCTGTTTTCTGGAGTTCGTTCATCTCGGTGTTGGCAGAAAATGGGATTCACATATTTTTTGCTGCAATTGGAAAACAAAAGCAGAAGGAGCTGGGAGAGACGGCAGCAGAGAGCACTGAGGAAACTTCACTGGCTGCAAACAGCATTAACAATCAGTGCCAGAACCAAGGGAGGAGTAATAAGGTCATATATTCTGTGATGACAAGTGGGAGAGCTTCTACTTGAACTACCAGGACTCAGCTCAAGCAAGTCCTGCCACCAGTCCTGCCCCGGCTATGACAGACCAGCCTCAAAGGTGACTTTTCAGGAAAGCCTAATTTCTGAAGAAGCGTAGAAAAAAATGAGGTGGAAAGACAGTCAGAGTATCTAGCTCTTATTAGTTTCCACAGAACTAATTAACTGCTCTCCAAAGCCTCCACCAGCTTCAGCCATGTTACGGTGGCAGACTACAGCCCTGCATTTTACTCTGCTCTGGCTCAGCCTCGGGCAATTCTTTATCAGAATTTTCTGATATTTAAATGCTAGGCATTAGAAATGCAGCTTAGAATGAAAGCTTGGTCTTAGTTTATGGTTGCATGAGGTGGTATTATTGAGGTTATTTCTCTCTGGGAAAATCTGTATTGGCCCTTGCCAGTTCACAATGAAGACACTTATCTTAGTACTCGTCCAGGCGATTGATTGTGTCCAGTCGATACTGTCCTGTGCTGATGTCTTTTTCTATGTTAGACTTTTTTTTAAATCTCACTGTGGAGTTGAAACCACTTAAATATTTTATTACACAAAATGTAGGCTCAGCATGTAAATTTAGCAGTTGAACTATATTTATATCCATGCACATACACATACTTCTACAGACCCAGGGTTTTTATTTTATCTAAACTAATTTAATACTAAATGGTTGGATTGTAGTGGAATTGTTAACGGTGTATATGAGCATGATTTTATATCAATACTTAAACAAGTCTCCAGTAAAGCAGTATTGTGGTTTCTTGCAGTTGGAAAGATCAGAGACTGTAATAAAAGGAGCCCAGAGAAATGGATGACCCTAACAGGAAAGAGATCCACAGGAACATCTTGAGTGAATTCATTGCTACATGTTGACATCCAGTGGAGAAATGGTCTCAGAAAGCCTCCTTTCATCATCTATACAGCAATCTTAGGCAAAGGCCCCTGAAAGTGATGTTGCTTAGGTTAACCAGAAGCTTTGTCTTTCAGACGGATTTAAGAATTTAGGTCACTGTCAACAGTCACTGCAGGGAAGACAGTGGAGGTTCAAGATATTTGTAAAGCACCACACTTCATCTAAAGCCTTCCCTGCTCATGGCTGAACTGGTGTAATTGAGTTTATGAGGACCCATCATCTGTTTCAGTCTAAAGTCAGCTGGATTAATTTAAGGCAGGGCTGACTAGCTGGCAGGGGAGAGCACTTTAAACCTACCCCAGCCATTACTGCTGCAGTCTGGCCTACTGCCAGCACAGACTCTACAAGGAGTTGGAGTATATTTAGCTTCAACTTATTCTCTGCCCCCTCAACTTACATGCTGACCCATGCCAGCTGTGACTCAAGTCTTCCCGGCCCCTTTTTTTGACATCCTCCAACCTGCCTGCTTGTTTAGATTCACGCTGCTTGCTAGCACGGTACTTATCATTGACCGTGAAAATTTGACTATGCAGCAGGCTTGCTTGGAGACCTTGGGCAAGTCATATAATTCCTCATACTTAGTTTGCAGATCTGCAAAATAAAGGATAACTCCAAGTGTCCCCCTAGAATGCTGCAAGGAGTGATGCTGGAGTGTGTGCACCACCCTGGTTTCTCTGTAGAAAATGGCAGTTACAATTAGCATAGTCCTACTTTGACATGTTTACACTGGGTGTTAAAGTGCCTATATTTGGAAGTTTTACTTGTTTTGAAGGGTGGTGAGGGGTATTTTCCATGCACTTGTATGATAATCTCACTTTACCTGCATTTTAAAATACTTCCTTTTTTTTTTTTTTAACAGTTTAACAGCAATATTTTTAAAATGAGTTCACCTAGGGCAGAGCTGGGAAAAACTGAACATATTTAATATAGCATATAACATATTTGTAACATTAGAGAAGCAAGTCAGTCAGGGACCATGTGTTTATTACTCCAAGAAGGGATACAGCCCTGCTGTTATTACCCCCAAAAATTTAGCCCTTACTGTATTTAGGGAAAAGTGCTCCTGATTATAGTTTCCTCCACTAAACACACACTTTTTTAATCTTGGAGGCTTCTTTCTCATCCATTCCAGCTTTGACTTCAATTTTTCATGGACAAAAAATGTCAGGCAGCTTTATAGGATTTCCAGTTACAAATGATACACAAGTTTTAGCATATCTCCTAGGCAAGGGAATATGATGTACTTTATGATCCGATAAAAGTAAACCTGAGGGAGCTATTCCTAAAAGTGCCACTCAGGGTCAAGGATGAGATCACATCTGAGGAGGCAGCAATGGTATCAAATACCTTTTGTAAAACAATGACATAAAGGGCTTTAGAAAGCTGGCCTGAATTCAGGGGTCCTGTTTGGCTCCTAGTGATGGTAGCCATGTGCCTATAATGCCCAGTAAATATCTTGTTCTTCTTCCTTTTTAGGAATAATTACCCCTTAATAACAGCAACAAGTGAATTTAGGTCACTTGGGGTGCACTGTGGGCTGCCCATAATGTGCTTCAAATAGTCACAGTCAATGGGACTGAGGAGCAAGGACTGGGAGTTTTTGTCCGGCAGATTTTGCATGTTGGACCCCTTTCTCACCCCATCACAGCAGCACACATGCACCTTTTGGGTTCAAGTTCTTTACCTGCCTTTCCTGGGGCTACCAGAAGGTTCATTTTCCAGTGCAGTCTCTGGACTGGAACTGCTGGTTAATGAGGAAATAGCGTTTCAGCAGTGGAGAAAGTCACTCCCTTGTTCTTACATCACAACTAATTGTTTCTGGGTAACTCCAGGTGCCATATACAGCAGCCTGTTGTCTAGACTCTGCCAGTTCTGTGTCTCCTCTCAAACACGAGTCCATGGAAAATGGCTTTGGTCCACCGTGATGACACCCAGTACAACCAGTTAAGAGAGTAGATTTTGTTTGTGAACCTCATTCTCACTACTGTAGTCCAGTCTGGAGATGGAGAGAGGAGCTCACGCTGGGTTTCCTTCTAGCTGAGACGTAGAAGTAGAGTTTGGAGAATCTTGACTTCTGCCTAAGCTTGCTACTGATGTTTTGTGCAACTTTAGGACAGGCATATTCTCTCTGTGCCTCAGTACATGGTATCCTTGATGTAAATATAACCTGAAATGCTTGATATGTTTGATCAGGCAAAGCATCGTGCTAAGATGACTATGCTTTTTCAGTTGCCAAATGTAGGGTTTTCAGAGCATTATATCATGCCACTGTGCCATGAACATATCTTCAGGTACCTGTCTGTAAAGGGAAGAGGAACCTAATTCCCTGCTTTACATGAACCTTCTTAGAATCCCACTAAAGGCAGTGTAAAATTGTGCTAATAGCAGGTGGGAAACCTATTTCATTCCTGGGTGCATGAGGTAATTAGGTATTACAGTGATGGTGAATACCAAACAAGCTTAATATGAAGAGGTCCACCAAGGGTATTGCTAGACAAGTGTAACTGCAGTATTGTGCCTGACTCCTGCATAATCAGGAATATGGAGGGCTGAGGTTTTCATAGATGCATCCTGAACATTCCTAAATAACACGAGCAAACTCTCTGTTGCCTTGTGTAGTGATGTAGGTATCATAGCTTGTGTTTGTAGTAAAAGTCTATCCTTTTAATACAAGAAGAAATAGAAGATTTCAGCTGTTTGGGATTTGGTTCACTATCTGAGAAAAGATTGAAATTATTGAGACAAATTCAGAAAGAGAGGATTAAAAGGTTTGTAGAAAAACTAAGGGATGTTTAACAGTGTATGCAAGGAGTAGTCTAGAGACCAGGAGCTGTGTATTTTCACTGTGTAATTTGCATGTGACATAATCTGACCCTTTTGCAGGTACAAGTATATTAAATAAATTCTCATATAACCTGTACAAAGACAGAGGAAGAGCACCTCTTAGAGCAGACAGAGAAGCATATCAATATTTAAGGAAAATGGGGTGGGGGGTGGAGGGCAGGGACACAGACACTAACAGGTTGATTATAAACTTTTATTTTACTTTAAATTTTATTACTAATACATGCCTGTAGTCCTCTTCCTGCTCCACAGTTGGTATTTTTGCAGGTAATGCTTGTGTTCTGCATATGAAATTATAGTAATTTACACCATCTTGAACTATAATCTAGCAATATTAGTTTAACAAGGCTCTGGCTGAGGTTGGGGGGGTGGGCAGTTGCTCCAGGCAGACCCACTAAAAGCTCTGCCCACCTGAAGCTTGCTGCAGTTCAAGAGCCTTTAACTTGTACCCAGGTGTCCATACCACCTGGCAAATATCACAAATCAGAACTGAAATACCCCACCCACTCCTGCCCCACCAATCTGAGCAGTCTCTGAGTTAATGATGTTCACCTGGTAGGGTCAGGAAAGGGAGCACAACCTGTCAAAGAACTATTCTAGAGGGTTTGCTGAGAGTTGTGCTGTTCCTGATGGTCCTATCATTTTTCTTCTGTTTGGGCTGTAAGTTGTGCCTGAATGGTTGCTGTCTCCCATTGCTGGTAATGCCTCTTGCTGACCCTGGGTTCAGATTTGTTTGCTAAGCTGGGATCTGTAAAACTGCAGTTTAACAATTCCACCACTTGTTCTAATTTAGTGAGGGGTGAGAATTAACAGATGGTGTCATTATCAAAAGCTGTTCAAGTGTTGAAACAACATAAATCCCACAAATACAGAAAAACAAATACATACTGCAGTAATTTTTCCAATATCTGTTGAATAATAATCATGCTTTGCATTTTTACAGTGCTTTTTAATCCACAGTGTTTGAAGTGCTTCCAGATTATAACTAAAGTTCAGCCCAGATCTGTGAGAGAGGCAAGCATAATATTACTTGCTCTACTGAAGTTCAAGGTGCAGCGCAGGGTGTTAAAGGCTTATATTGGAGATCTGCAGGGGGACTCTGGCTTCTTTTCCTGGCTCTGCTACTGCTTCAGCTGAATGGTCTTGGGTAAGTGATATCATTTCTCCATACTTGAATTTCCCGGTTTCTAAACAAGGAATGAATTATAATATTTTGCCTCCTTTGTGAAGTGTTTTAGTTTCAACAGATGGAAAGTGCTATGTAAGGTGCAGGTGGTGTTGTGCTAAATATGAAATTACCTGGTCTAGGTTTTCAGAGGGGCTGAGAATATCAGGATTCTGACTGAAGTCCTTCTGAAAGCTTGATATTTAAGTGTCCTAGGGTGAACACTGTAAAACAAAGCTAGGTTGGGGGTTTTTTCCCCTTCTCCTTATTGGTATCCTTGCTAATTATTAAAATGTCTCAAGACCTTTGCATTCCAGCTTTCTGCATATTACGTCTTCATAGTATACCAGTGTGTTTCCTTTGTCTTGCCTGTGCTCCTGCAGGTGTAAATGAGTGGTCCTGCAGTTAAATTCAGCAAGTAATTGTGGTAAGGAGGTGAAATGAGAAAAGATTTGAGCTTGCTTTCACGCACGCTCTATTTTAGGACTCTCTGATGAGGCCTTGTTTCAGAATTAAAAGAAACAAATATAGTCAAAATCATCTCTGTTGGTAAAGTTGGGCGTTAAGAATCTTCAAACAGTAGTAATGGATCTTATAAAAAAGATCAGTCTATGATCATTGGATTTCAGAGTTGCATGTTTTAGAAGACAATATTTATGGTGCTGATAATATTTATGTTTTGGTTGACCCAAAGGATCCAGTGATAAATGTTTTGAAGATCTGCATTTTCATAATAAATATAAGTGGCGGGGAGAAAAAGAAGAGGAAAAAGACCAAACCCCACCACATTTTGGGAAGGGAAGCTCTCAGATTAAGCATGGCCTGTTCTAGCCCAAAAAACAAAGTTTGTGTACTTAAAAACTGCATTCATATGAGTATAGTACTGGAGGGGATCCTTTGCGTCATTTGCTAGATTTGTGTTAGTGGTTAGGGATTTGTTCCCCATTCCTTTGGGCAAATGTCATGGTACAGCTTGTATTCATGTGGTCTAAAAACTTTCATTCCTAAAAGAAATCAGCAGTGCTTGAACAGCTTCCTAGGAGCAATCCCTAGCCTGTGGCAACCCCTGAGCCTTGCTTGGCTGTTGGTAAGGAGGGAGCTAATGCACCCAGGCCGGAACTGTGCCAGAAAGTGCCACTATAACAACAAAAAGAGGACAGTGCTGGAGCCTACCCTAAGCCTAATCACTGGCTTCACTCCCAGGCTATAGCAGGTGGTCATGTCCTGTAATCCATTTGAAATCCCTCTGAAAGGCTGGTGTGTGTCTTAGTTTCCAGTGGTGTCCAGGATGGATGTATTGTGAGCATACGTTCTTTTTAAAGAAACATGATTTCACACAGATGTCTTATAAGCTGTTGCATTCAAGTTGCATCACATGCTGAATGATGTCTTCTCCTGCCAGAAAGTCCTGCTAGTGGCCTGATGATGAGGAGCAGCAAGGAGATGGCATGAGCCAGGGGTGTTGCATTGCCCTGTCAGGTACTATGTGGTCATAGTTTGGCCTTCACCCTGTCAAGCCTGGTAGGGACTTAGTCTTGAGACTCAAAATGTTATTGTCTCCCTTTATACACCAGAACATTATGAATGATGCTTACTTATTTATTCCTTTAGTCTTGATCAGATGAAAAGAAGAAAGAAAAGACTCCTTGAGAGTTTTGTAGCTTTGACAGCATTTGAGGCTTTATAAATGTGGGTTTCAGCTGCGCTTGATGCAAGTTACTGCAAACTGGCAAACCAGCCTCTAAGCCAGCACAACACAACCGCAAGTTTGGCAACAAATTGCCGCTGCCAGATGCCTTTGCTGTTCCTTTAGCTTTCTATGGATTCGAGGCACTTCATTCTTTTTTTTTGTTGTTGGAAATACTTTCAAAGTAGAACACAGTGTTTTGGGTTGTCTAGCCAAAATTTAGCTGTCCTTTTGCATCTCTGCCAAACTTCCTGTTTTCAGCAAAAACAATTTATTATCTTGCTGGTTCTTTAGACCTGAAAGGATTTGCAAGCACAAATAAACTTCTGGGTTTATTTTCATGGCCTTTCAAAGAATAAACTCACTTGCTTCCTCTCAATTATGTGGTCTATACTAGCAAAGAAAAGTATTTAACCTTTGGACCACTAGCAAGATTCAGAAAATGTTTTAATTGTGCAAAACTTCTGCACTCTGAACTTTTAAAGGACAGGTAATTATTTTTTCATAGGCTAGAAGTCTTTGTTTTCAGGTGGTTGGGCAATAGCATCACTCTACCACGTGCATGTTAAGGGAGTTTGGAGAGAGTTAAAATTTGAAATCTTTTAAGAGATGTTTTTAGAGATTTTTAGTAATTAACTAAAAGGGAGTGATATACTCTGCTCAGGAATGCTTTGTTCCTAAAGGCTTATTATTGACAATCTATGGCCACATTGACACAAAATGGAAAAATCTAAGACAGGTAGGTGGAAGCCTTCATATTCAACAGCTCCGCCAAATCAGATCTGTAAGAAAGAAACTAGGGAGTGAAGATATCTATTGTCCTCGTGGAGGGAAAGCAAGATGTTGCAAACCAGAAGTCTGCTGCAAAGGAATTGTAGAAGAAACTCCTCTATAAAAATGAAACATATGTAAGTTATCCAAAAAGAACAACAACAACAACAAATCCTTGTCATTCATACCTAATGCCACTGTAGCATAAGGCAGCTTAACAAAAGTATGTTTGTAAAATTGACTTCAGCAAGAGTACATTTTCCAGGTAGGAGGTGGTAACTTGGTGTTAGACAGCTATTTCTCTGTGTGCTTTCAAAAATTATTACGCATTACCTGCAACTGTTCGGAAGATGTTGAAGTCTATTTTTTGTACTGTACTTCAAAGGATTTGCAAATTCTTTGAAGGTGACTTAACAGCTATTAAATGATTCTGAAGGGGGTAAAAAAATCAAAAACTTTCCAAAAAAAGGTTTAAAGGATATGTTTAATATTAGTGTTGGAAATGTGCTATAAATCCTCAAAGTTTATGTGCATCATCATCTCTGAGATGGCATTTATCATAGCAAAGGGAGAAGGAACAATTTATGGAGGGAAGGATCTTTTTAGGAGTTTAATATGTTCCTCCCCATGTCATAGAAAAAAAAATAATATTTGAGCAGAAGCTTGCAGCTACACAGAAATCCTTTAACAGTTGTAATGTCCAGGCTGTATGTTGACAGGATGCTGCTGTTGTTTTCCTAAGGAAAGTTGTACTTTCAGCCATTTTTCAGCAGTTTGTTGCCTTTCGTAAGGTAATTATAAAATAACAAGAGCCCCACAGTGCCAAGTAATAGGGAGATGTGAAAAATGTCATTTAATATGTGTGTGGGGGGGGGAAACAAAGTCTGAATAATGAAAGTAAAAATGCTGCTGCTTTGAATGGGATACTGCTATTGATATTGTTTCTATTATAGTCCTATCAATTAATAACTGTAGGAAATTCTAAAAAGCGCCAGGAAGAGAAAGGCACGTGTGATTTACCAGTTGGAAAGGTGTTTCTCTATAGTCAGTTTTAGATTCTTGTTCCTTTCAAAACACAAGCCAGGAGTTTTGTCAAGAACTCTGCATTCATCCTTTCAAAATGGAAGTGTTTAAAGGGATATTGGAAGTAATTTTTGATACCACTAACTTCAAAGAAGTTAACTGCATTTAGTATCCTTGGCTCTCAGCTTAATTTGTTAAATCATGCTGCTTCGGAAATTTATTGCAAAATTATTGTTCTCTGGGGAAATAATTACCATTTCTCTTACTAGTAAGGCGGGCGGAGGGTGGGGGGGGTGCATATGTTTGTCAGCAGAGGAATTCAAGCCGATGAATTTAAAGGAAGTTTTTCATTCATTAACACTGAGTCAGTATCCTAAAAAGAAAGGGATGCTGATCTATTGATTCTTGAATAACAGGGTTGTGTCCTATTGATGGGAAACACTGCTTTGATACAGTTTTCCTGCAAGTGAAACTAGACTGACCTGTAAGGGTTTGTAAATTAAATAGGGCGGGTGAATCTGGGCTTCCTGTTGATTTTCATTTTGCCCTAAGGAATTTCGGCTTTTGGGGCAGTCATCGGTTGGCAGTCATCAAGCAAGGAAGAGGTGTTTAACATCTGGCAGGGCTGAGCCTGTAGTAAAAGCCTTGATTTTAGGTGTCCTAACCTAAACCATTTCACAAGAGAAGGAATTTAATTAATGTGTATACCCTGCAAGGACTTTGACAGAAGAAAATAAGTGGCAGGGAAGTTCTGGCCTGAGACTGCTTTAACTCTCCAGGGAAGGATTTTGGTGGGATGTTGGAACAGACGTGTATCCCAGCGCCCCTTGAGTCTCATCTAAACTAGCCCCTGTCTTGGTACAGAGGCTGGGGACCAGAGTGTTCCTCTGGCTTTTTAGGAACATGAGTGTTTTGTTTGAGACGACTGGGGGTAGGCACTTACTAGGGAACTTGGAGTAGAGCCCAGAACCTCTAAAACTGGAGCCATGTGTTTTGGTGAACTTCATGTCTCTTGTGTGTGTTGTCCTCCAGTTAGTCATTAATAGCCATAAAGCTTCCAACCTGGCCATATATGATATCTGTATGCAGAGCTTTCTGCAATATACCATAAAGGGAACCATTTGCATGGTTTTCCATCATCTGAACTGAGTTTCTTTCTTCCTGAACTGCATAGCATGTCATGGCATTGGCTGAGGAGAAGCGTTGACCTCCTGGAATAGCTTGAAGTCTCAGTTCAGCACTAGAAACCCAAACTGGGGGGTTTCTTAGATCTCTGGGTACGTTTAGCAGGGCAAATGAGAGCCCGTTGGATTTTCATGATTGTCTACTGCATACTGTGCCTTGCAATGCATGGAGGAAGGGGAAAGGAAAGGGTGGCTGTGGCTTGTCAGCTCCTGGCTTCCCTGTCAGCTGTAAGAAGCGGAAGAACAAAATTTTGTCAAATCCACTAGTGGCTACAACTGACAGAAGCTGGAGCTTCCAATGCTTATAATAAATAGATGAGAAGTGCAGACTGTGGTGTGCTGTGCTGCCTTTTGGGATGCAGCACAGCACTTGGACAGGTGCTTCCTGGCCAGTGTTCCCCTGGAGAAGGTGAGGACCAGGATGATATCTCCAGTACCTTGGAGGCTGGCTTGGCTCTTGGCTCAGAACAGACATTTTAGACATGCATAAATGACTGTTTGTGTTTGGCTCTTTCTTTTTTAACACTTAACCAGTGTTTCTAGTGAATCCGAGGAATTGCCTATAAAAGTTTCTACATCTGTTTCCTTCCTTGAGCTCTGTAGGCAGCTTGTTGGTCATTGCTTATATCCCATTCGGGGCAGGGGAGGAATACTGTATTTATTTATATTTATTCAGTGTGTCTGGAACCCATCCTGGACTTAAAGCACCTCACAAATTTTTAAAACAAGCCATTAACAAATATTAGCTGCACTGGTTTCATATTTCGGTTCATCCCTTTTCCTGGAATTGATTTTTAATTAACGTCTTTTTTTCCCCACAAAAAGCCAAGCACCTTGCCACATCAGCAGAAATCTGCACCTCCCTGAAAGTGCTCCATCCTGAGGTTGCTGGAAGTGACCTTGCAGTGCAGTGTGGATCTAGCTGTGAGAAAAGATGGAGTATGCTGTATGGTCTAAGCTTTGAGAAACTGGGACTGGAACAGCACTGCACAATCAAGGGACCTTTAGGAGATCCTGTTTTCAGGTGCATGTATCTTTGCAAAGTTTAATCACTTCAGTGGTGTGCTTTCCACTCCAGGTACCGACTCTAGACTGCAAAATTTCAGCTGAAGCAATCGCAAAAAATAGGGCTGGAGGGGTGGAGAAGAGCAGGGGGGAGACTGGAACAACAGTGTTTTGCAATAGTAGAAAAAAAATAAAGGCAAAAAAACAATTCTGGTGATCTTTTCTTTAAAACTGCATGGCACGCCCATGCTTTGGAGCAGAGGCATGAAAGCTGGCAAAGAACTGGCTTTTGTTTCAAGGATATGCCTTTTGCAGTTTCTGTCAAAATCCACCCAAATCTGGCAAAGCTGTCAGGCTTTTAACAAACTTAGTTCATGCATATTCAGCAGCAAGGAGTTGGATTTTAGCAATGCATAAGACTCTGCCCAAAGAGCCACAGAGCCTCTCTGAGTCTGCCTTGGCCCCAGAGCAGTAGTGCTGCAGGGTAGAAGGTGAAGATGTGCTTTCTATGTGCTGCCCATTTCTTCAGAGCTTTTAGAGGATGGCGAACATTTGTGCTAGGAAGCCTGCACCTCTGTGTTAGTTTATTTTTTCCTAAGCAGTCTCGAGGGCGATCTGATTTGGATGTAGATGAGAAAAATGACAGGGCAGCAATGTGAGACCAGAAGCCTGGGGTTTGGTTGGAAAGGTGAAGGAGTGGAGAGACAATGAGCCCTTGGGACAACATGGCAAGGGGCCAGGGCACTGGTCTCTGGCCAGAAAGATGAGGAGTAAGGCAATGAGGTCAGGAGATGAGGCTGGAGCCTGGAGGGCAGGGTTGTGAATTAAGGGACGCTGGTTTGAAGGGGTAAGGGCTAGCTGGGGAGGAGAATAGAGAAAAGCATTGGGTCGAAGTAGGTGAAGCTGGACAGGGTCTACCTTCTGTTATTCTCTCACTATAAACTTTATCTGTGCTAATTCCAAGTTAAATGTGTTCAGTTAAATAAAAATGCCAAGTGCCAGAATGAAAGTTGCCCTAAAAATTCAAACATCACTGCCTTTGAGCACGTTCCTCTTCCCATGTCAGGGTGTCATCTACAGGAACCAGGATTTAAGGTATTTGGCCAGGTTCTCAGCTGGTGAGAATTAGTATAACTTTATCAATAGCTCTGTCCTGATTTATACAGATAGCCTGGTCCTATAAGCATTTTCCCACCTCTGTTATTTCCTAACATGGCTCATGCCTTTAAAGGTAATAAAGATGTGGTCTGGTACTCACACCTGTCAGGAGGCTGAGGTTACTTATTAGTAGCCAAGAGCAGAATCTTTCTCTTCCTCTGTAAATTATCTTCGTTTTACTGTGTTTTAAAATGCATCACTTGAAAGTCTAAAATATTTGACAGTCTGTAAATGTATTCATACTATGCAGCGTTTAACAATGGTCAAATATCTAGCTATACGTTATATACTGTCACATATATTTAATATATGTGAAAAAATGTCACCAGACAGAATAGTTATATGGAAAATATTATAATAAATGTAAAAATTGTCATTATCTGGTGATGAAAATGACCCTAATTTATTTGGACCACCGACATGTGTATATATCTTTGCTCTGACTCTTTATTCTATAATTTTAATAAATAACTTAGTTTTACTACTTGTTTCCATCACGCACAATGCCCTGGGACAAGGTGGAAGTTGGAATGCAGAACGCATCAAGTGGAAATTAGTAGGTGCCTCTCATTTTCTAAGTATAGTAAAGTTTGAATGAGTTTTAACATTCTTGAATATTTAAATGCCACGGGGCACCTTGTATTTATGGGGGATTTTTTTTTAATTAGCTTCTTTGTGTATTTTCTCATTTTCCCTGTTTTTGTATAAACTTCAAAGATAATTTTCTACTTGTGACTTTCTGTGAAATCCTGGAAAATGTCCATAAGGTCAAACTGGTTGTTTTGATGTGGTGCTTGGATGTTTGTTCTCCACACTGTAATGGAGTTGTTTTTTAAGTTGATAGGGCTATGTTAACATAAAACCATGTAACAAGTCGGCTGTATTAGCTAGCCGGTATACTGAAAGAGGGGATAGATTTTTATTTTTTTTTCTCATTGATTTCTCTAGTCTACATTTGACTCCAAATTGGTGTGATGTTGTCTAGGGACACAATCCAGCAAACATCCAAATATTCTCATAACTGCTGTGGAGCTCACATGGAAGGTCAGTGGACTGCTCTTTGCAGGCACTGGGTATTAAAATATAAGATACCAGTGAATCTGAACGGGAGTGAGACTCATAGTAGTAATAATAAAGTAACAGTTTTATTTTCTTCTGTGTTCTGATCATTTCTCAGCCCACCAGGTTTAACTATCTTACTAATGCACTCTAAGATGTTCTGTACCAAATATTAGTATCAGCATTATTACAGTGTCAGCACTTCTCCGGTGTTAGCAGATATATTGTTTTCATTATATAAATCTAGTCCTCACGCTCTCTGCTTTCCAGTTTAATTAATCCGCCATCACTTCAACGTTGCCAAGAAACCTGTAGCTATTTATAGAATGGCATCGTATTTTAATACACAAAAGGTAAATATGACTTGGAATGTTGCAAACTGTGCTACAAGTGGGATTAAAAAGTAAAAAATTAATTTGACTCAATATTAGAAGCTATAGGCTGCCTTTAATGCTTTTTACCCTGTGAAAAATGTTAACTGTCATTAAGCAGATAGAAGATTAGCTTTAATTTTGAGTTTGTCTTGACCTTCAGTACTCTTAGACTAGTCCCAGTGTGTGTGTGTAGAGGGGCCACATTCAAACAGCCTGGGTCAGGATGAAGGTTGGTCATCACTTTGTGGAGTATGTGGGATGCACTGGTAGCCATGCTTGAAACAGTACAACAGTCTGTTGCTGTTTACTGCTCCTCTTATGCATGCATTTATGAAGTTTAGCGCAGAATAGAGGGGGTTTAAGCAGGGCAAAGATAACTTCAAGTACTCTTCTGTGCAGTAAGAGTGCAAACCACAAGGATCAGATGCTAAAACTTCTCCATAAAGAAATTTTTTTAGGGAAAATGTTTTGTTTGCCATCCACAAACCTGGATGGGTAAGTCTTCACCAGTGAGCAGCCAGCATTTTCCAAGACCTGCCATACAGTAGGAGGGGAAATGATCCCACAGCTCCCTGAAATCTCCCAAAGATTCCTGATTCTGGTTGTCCTGAGCCAGAGCTGTTTGCATCAAACCCCTGCCATATAAATGTCTCAATACTGAAAGACTGGCTTCAAAGAAAACTGGGAGATTCACCTCAAAATATTGGGTAGAAACAGCTTACATGTTATGAGTTTGGAAATATGTATTCATGCCAGAACAGTGATGTTTTCCAGTGGCATTGCTTCAGGCCGTAAGTTTGCAGGCTAAAGGCACCTGGAACTGGCCAGGGCTTGTATCAGAGGTGTCTTTGGTCCTTCTTCATGTCCCCAAATCCCTAGGATATTCTAGGAAAGTATTTTAGTAAATATATCTTCAAAAGGGGTACTTCCCCAAATAGGGTTAGATGTGCTGACAGGAGAGATGATGCAGGTGAGGATGCCTGTAAGAAGGCAGGATTGTATCTGCTCTGGGTAAGAAAGCAAGGCAGGGAGCAAGTGGTGGACAGGAGGAGGGAGGGAGTGGATTAGCCAGACACTCTTTGGCATTGTTGGGAGGCAGAGGTGAAGCAGGAGAAGATCTGTCCTGCCCGTAAACTTTCCTTTGTGAACTTCCTAATCTCTTTTAGAAATGGTTTGTGCTTTTGGCTCCTGGGATACTGCACTCTGCTGCTTAATTACAAAGGGTTGCACAGGGGCTTCCTCCTTGTTTCTAATATCCCCTAACTCTTATATGATAAGCAGTGATGAATGATTTTCTTTACAACCTTTCTCTATGCTGTTTATGGTTTTGCAGACCTCTGCTGATAAAGTTCCCTTGATTATCTGTACCCCAAGCTGAAGGATCCTTACCTATATAGGCTCATCTTGAAAGCCATTCCATGTATCCTCCTTAGATGTCTTCATGTTCTTGTATATACTTTTTTGAGATGAGTGAGCAGAACTATATCTTACTCTCAGCAGCAGGCTGCAGGTTTAGGTAATGATCAGGTTTTCCTTTTGGTCCCCATTCCTTTTCTAAAAATGCCTAATCCTTGTTTTCCCTTTTAACCTCCTCTAAGCTCTTCTTTCCATGGCCTGGCTATTTAGACACCCAGACCTCTTTCCTGCATAGTTACAGTTAACTTAACTGGAGCCATAAATACACAAGGATAGGCTTTATTTTTCCGAAGTGCATTACTTTGTGTTTATTGACAGGGAATTTCATTTGTCATTTTATCACTGAGTGCAGAGAGTCCTTTTGCAGCTCTTCGTGGTTACCTTTAGTTTGGCTGCTGATATAAAATTATTGAAGTAGTGAAGCTATTTACCCCCTTTCCTAGGCCACTAATGAATATATTAAACAGGAATAACTACTGGAGATTTCTTCTGAAATGTTCCTTCCACTGTGAGAAATGACCACTTGCTACTGTTTTGTTTCTACTCTTTTATGCAGTTATTAAAACCTGTTATTGCATTTCTGTAAAAGGACTTTGAGAGCTTCTAGAAGATCCAAGTACGCTACATTTCTTGTATCGCTTTTATCCATACTGACTGGCTCCTTTGGAGGGCTCTAACAGAATTGTGAGGCATGACTTTCTTCTACGAAAGTTACAATGGCTCTTCCCCAGTTTATCATGTTTAGCCTTATCTTGAATAATTCTATTCTTTGTTATGGTTTCTACAGCTTTAGTCCAAAAATTACTTACTGCCCTATATTTCCTGCAAACCTTTTTTCTAGGATTGATGGTATATTTGCTGTCTGCAATGTCTTTGGCACCAGCTGGATATAAATGGTAGACTTACAGTACCAGTAACTGGTATTTTCATAGTCTGGTATTTGAGTTCCTTTAGAGTTCTTTGGGGGAGCAGAAGTGAGAATTGATGTGGTCATTTGGCTACTGTGCCTTTAAGAATCAAGAAATTTGGAGAAAGCTCAGTGGCTTTGTCCAGATGATAACATGTTGGACTTCATTCGTCCTATAGTCTTACTCTGTAATGGCCAGAGGGGCTTTTAAAACAAGATGAATTTTTCCTCAATATGCTAGTACCTTGCAAAAAACCTTTGCAAACATTGATTTTAAAACAAATAATTCTGTATTTACATATGCAAAATAAAAAATCAATTGCATTCTTAATAACAAATATACAGTAGTAATCCTGTTGAAGAAAGTGCTTGTGGCACATTCTCTCTTCATTTTTCTGAATATATTCATATTCTGAATATTTCATTTAATATCCCAGCTGTTTTACTATTCCACGTTTTTCTTCAAAATACTGAAAGTGGGAAAGCCATGTTTCTATATAAAAGGGGTTGAAAATATTTTGATTTAACTCAAAGGCATTCAGGAGCAAGCAAATGCTGTCAAGTGTCTTCAGCCAGTAGATTTCAATTTGTATTTAATACTTGCATAACTTAAACATTAGCCAGGAGAATTTCTAAGCCTTTTTTTCCTTTTAATTTGGCTTAAAAAAGTAAAAAAAAGACTCCTCCTGGACTGAGATCTTGTATCTCAAGTTTCAGACTGAAGTAAACTTTTACAGCCGAGTTGTAAAATAGCAGTTTATGAGACAAACTCTGCCAAAACTTTAACTATAACTGTGCCAATGTGCCATTATAATAATCCAACAATAATCGTGGTCCATTATATTAAATCACTCGCACAGACAAAGGCTGCTAACCTTTCCAAGTGGGAAAAAATGTTCCTTTCAAATCAGGGATAAATTCCAACTGAGAAGACCAAATGCTCCAGCCTTTAAGTAGTGAATACATTTACTTCTCCCCAGGGCTCAAATAACCCAACATTTGGTAAATGTTTAACAAGGAGGAATTCTCCCTCCCACTTGCCCTTTTCTCATATACACTAGATTAACAAATTTAGTTTAACAAGATCGTCTGTGTTACCCCCTGGTATCCCTCAATTAGATCCTTCCTCCTGTTATTGGCGTATCATCCCAGTCCATTTGTTTGATAAGAGGACCCAAGGTAATTAGCTGCGTGGCAGAAACTGTCTTCCACCAGCCCTACCTTTTACACAGACAATTCTCCCACACATGTGAAAAGATGAGTTTGCTGTTGCTTTTTCCCCTTTGCGTGTAATTTTTTTTTTTAAGGGGATCTCCTTTTTGTAGCATTTTACAGAGGAGATTAAGCGAGCATGGCATGTAGCTCTTGACTCTGGTTATGCCTCCCTGCAGCATGTCAGGAACTAAATCAAAGCCTCTGCAGGAATTCACAAATCCAGCTTAGAAATCTCATTTTTAGTCCTGGATAAATGAACATTGTTGAGGACAGAATAACCGCAGGCACTCTAGACACATTCAGATAGTGGTGGGAGGCTGTGCCTGCGTTGGCTCTGTGGAATCACTGATTCCTCCATTAGCCTTTTCTATCTTCAGCTGGGTTTTGCCACGTTCAGATGCCTTGTTGTTTCATGTTGTATCTGGTGAGCTGGATGGATGGCAAAACTATATGTCTAGGCTCACACCAATGAGCAGGTTTCAGATTTGGTGAAACTTTTCCTGTTGTGGTTTTGTTTTGTGGTGGTTTTTTTTTTTCCTTCAGTTTGTGAAATGAGTGAGCTTATGCTGTAAAAGGAATTTGGGACTCCTGTTTTTCCTGGGAATGTGCTAGAAACTTCAGAGCTACCAACTTTGTCCCAAGACATTCACAGAGGCTACTGCCTGCAAGGGCTGGGAGGAGAACAAAGTTAGGATGAGAGGGAACTGAAGCCCATATCGGTGATCTGAAGTGCACCAAGCAGATGCATTTATTTCCACAACTAGAGCTTCTACCTATGTTTAAACTCAAAAGGCAGTGGTGACAGCTGGCAAAAGTCTCTAATGCTTTTAATGGCAATCAGTGTCACTGATGAATAAAGCACCTTCCCATGACTTAATCAGAGGCAGAACCTTACATCTATTATTGAAACCTGGCTAGAGGTTTCTCCTGCAAGGTTCGGTGCATGTGTGAGTGGCTGTGTGCACAGTTATTGCCACCACGTTGTTTTGTGCCGTATGTAGGATTTCCCTCTGATCAAAAACATGAAGGCCCAGGCAGCATTCGTGTGCTGGAGGAGAGCTAAGGTAGGAATGGTGCAATGCTGCTCAATGTGAACTTCGGCACCGCAGCATTCCTCCGTGAGCTGCTGAATTTCGTCACTTCGCCAGCACTGAGGGCTCCATGCCTGATAGTGCTCAGTGACATAAATATCCATGTCAAAAGAGCTCTCAGATCAGCTCAGGATTGTGGCAATGACAAGGACTGTGGTGGTCTGCTTTACTGTGGGGATGAGCCTGCTGTTTGGGTTGGTGGGTCCCCAACTGAGCACCAAGCCATTGTTGTTTCAGGTGGCTTCTCCCTGGTTTCTGACCAGCTGACCTGGAAGCGTTTCTTTTGGGACTTGCTCTTGTCATTTCTGTCTCTAACACCTCAAATTAGATAATGGCAGTGTCAGACTTTAGTCAGACTGGCCACTGAAGCTGATAGTGAACACGATAACTTGCTTCTTGTGTGATACATGTCACCAAGGGCTCGATGCTGAGCTGCTCACTGTAGCAGATGGGGATTGTGCAGTCGCCTCTGTGGGAGAGGTCTCATATCCCAGGAAAGCACACCCATGTCGTTCTTTCGGCTTCACTTAGAGAATGGTTTGGGATTTACCCTCAGGTAAAGCAAGCACCTCATCTGCATCTGTGCCTTATCATTTTGCCTGTGATTGCCAAGGTGATGGGTTTGGGGAGACTCCTCAATGGAAAGGGCAGGAATTTGCCCATAAGCTCTGCAAATACATTCACTTCTAAGGAGTTTATGTATGAAAGGGTCTCTCAAATGAAGGCATGTTTTATTTGTAACTAGCTTGTTTAATTGTTGGCAAAGGAATAAATTCTCACTTATTTGTATTTTTATGAATCAAACTAAATGAAATAATATAGCCTAGGTGCAAGAAGGCACCAGAGAACTCATTTAGATAAATAGCACTCTTTGTTCTCAAGTTATTCACACAGTTGTTCTGCTGTACTGAGACATGAGAAAGCAAAACCATTCAAGTGCTTTAGTAACACTAAGAGAACCAATTCAGTGGGAGGACTGTATAATAGAACTGTGTCACAAGATAATCACTCCTTGCTGCTACACAAATGCTACAGCAGAAATGCGTCCTTGTCATAAAGATGCAATTACCAATGTCTCAGTAGTTTGATCAAAAGGTAAATACCCAGATGATGGAGTAAAGAGCCAATATTTCCATCAGCTCCATAACCATCTCTTTGTATACATGTGTACCACTTCCCATTTTGCTCTGCTGTCTTCCCAAGAAGAGAAAAAGGAGTATTTCTAAATGCCTGGGAAAAATAACTCTACAAAAGACATGTGCATTCATTTAAGGAATTGCAGAAATAAGAAATGATATTTTGTGTGCTTGGCAGATCATTTTCACTTTGGGGGAAACCTGGGGGAAAAATGAAATCAGATCCCCAAATTCCCCATTCTAAAGGTTCAGGCATTTCAAAATGCTGAAGAGGCTTTTTCAAAAATCTGCTTTGCCAGTAGCCTGTCCACTCAGCAGCTTTCTGATCTGGTATTTGGTTGGGATGCTCTTTTAATTTAGCTTCCAACAGTAGTTGATTCTGCAAAACGCCAGAAATTGTCTGCACATCCTCAAATTCTAGTAAGGTCTGTGAGCAATAGAGGTACTCAGGACCTTGCAAAATGTTTTTCATTTGACTGGTAATATTGTTAGATGGACTTCAATCTCTGCAAGGTCAGGAGGTGACTTCTGGGTCTATTTGTCAAGCAGGAACACAGCGAGGCTGAAGTTGCTTTGTGAGAGCCCCTCTTTATGCGCTTACTGTACACTGATGTCTACTGTTGAGTGGGCTGGGCGGGCACAGTGGAGAGCAAAGCTGTTTGCTTTCCTTCCTGGGTCAGGTGGAACGGTTTGGCTGGAGAGCAATATCAATTGTTCTCGGGAGCACTGAATGTGTTTATACGAGGGGACTTCACGGAGCAATTCTCACTGTGGGCAGAGGAAAGGATGTGAGGTTTGGAGAGCAGGAATTCAGCAGTGTGAGTGCAGGCTGGCCTTGGGGTTTACAGAAAAGGAGACTCCTCCTGATGCCCCACAGTTTGGTGCAGCTCAGGAACCTAATGAAGGATGGTTGAGAGCAGCCTTGGAGGAAAGGACCTGTTCTGTTAGGGTGGGATGATTAGTTTACAAAGCCCTTCTTTATTGTCTGCTTGTCTCACTGGCTTTTAGCTATTTTTAAAAGTCAATTACTCCAGTTTCTATTCCAATAGCATTTAGTGATAGAGCTAATGAGTGTCTTTGGAGTTGCCGATGTCTTAGTGGCTGTTTAAGGAGCAGGTTCAGTTCTGGCTGACTTGGGGCTCCTTCAAATGTGCTTGAAGTCACATCGTGTTAAAACAAGGAAGGTGTTAAATCTTTCCAGTGCTGTCTGCTCCTCTTGAAATTCACTGAGTAGAGACCTAGCCAGACCAAGTGTTGATCTGGTTCAGCAGTGTAAGATTGAGGAGGTGCTGAAGGAGTCTGTCAATGAGCCTTGGACCATCCTGCATCAGGGCTAAAGTCCTTGTGGAGGTGGAGGAGCATCAAAGGGATGTGAAGCCTTTACAGTTTCTCCAGAGCACAGCATTTCATTGCCTCCCCCAAGAGTGAGTCATGCTGTGGCAATGCAGGCTAATTCTGGGAAAAACTGTGTATTTTGTGCCGTGAAGCCAGGCCACACTACCAGGCTAATAGGAAAACTTCTGCCATGAGATTGGTCTTTTTCTGCCCATGG
Organism: Haliaeetus albicilla; assembly: GCF_947461875.1. Classification (NCBI taxonomy): domain Eukaryota; kingdom Metazoa; phylum Chordata; class Aves; order Accipitriformes; family Accipitridae; genus Haliaeetus; species Haliaeetus albicilla. Next base: position 27,878,106 of record NC_091489.1, read on the forward strand.
AAGGTGCTAGGATCTGTGGTCATCCAGAAAGATTGACAGAAAGTCTTCTGGTTCTGCTCAGAGGTTGCCTAAGTCCTCTCCTATAAAACTGGGGTTTGTCTGAGAAAATGGTGTGCAAGATGTATAGGGAAGTGCAGACTTTCCACTTTCTATTGTGTCCTATATAAAATGGCAGTTTTCCAGTGTCACTTGTAAATGATCCTTTCCTTGACATGCAACTAGATGCCAGAGAATTTGGTGCAAGCTTTTGCATTGCACTGAAGGCCATAAAAACATCAAAAATTCCTTTTTTGGTTGCACGAGAGCTAGCTGTCTAGCTTGGTGGGTAAGGCTGTCCCATCTTTGCCTGTTTGTATTGAATCTGTTTTTAGGTATAGGTTCAGAAATATCTTCCTCTTAACTACTTCCAAAAGGTCAGCAGAAAGCACTGTTTCACCAGTTACACAAAACACTTCAGGGGGTGGGAAAGAATCAGAAATTAATTGTCCTTTGCATTTCTCACAGCAAACTTATGCAAAGCCAACCACTCTCCTTCTGCTCTGCTGTGAAAATGCCATGGAACTAGTTTGTTTTCTTTCTTTCTCTTGTTTTTGACACCTGATTTCAATACAAACCCATATTTTAGGCAGGGTTTTCTACTAGCACTGTGCTGCCCTGAAACCTTGTAGACCTCATCAGCTACTCCCCAGCCATCCTAAGCCATGAGATGCCAGGGCAGCCTGGGAACAGGGGATGGAGCTCCATTCTGTGTGCTGCTCAGAACACTTTTACACAGCTCTATTTTGGGCTCCTCACTTGCTCAAATGAAACTGTCTGATTAAGTAACACATAGGAAATAGATTTTGGTCCAAGTCTGAATCATCGAGCTATTCATTTATAAAAACCGGTGGTGGTTTTTTTTTTAAAAAAACCCATGATGCTCGCTCCTTTCTGTGTTAGTTTCCCCCAAAGGGATGCTCAGGAAGTTCATTTGAATTAGGTGTGAATTCACAGTGTATGAGCTGTGTAGACACCCTTGTGCAGAATGAAAGCTACCTGAAGTTGGCTTGGCTTTGAAAATGGATTTAGTCCACCCTAGGTCTCAGTAAGTGTTTTCTTGCTGAGATATAATTAGCTAATTAGCTGACTTAACTAATCCTGCTTTAAAATTAATTTGGATTACTTTCCTTGGCTGTCCCCAGAGAGACAGAAGTGCTTGGCTCTTGTGGTAACTAATGCTGTTGAATTCTGGGAGGACACTACATGTGGAACAGTACTTCTGTAGCATCCCATCTTTTGAGCCTAGGTATCAGGATGGGGAACAAAGAACTTGTGAGTATTATCTAATCTAGACTTGCCACCCATTCAGTCTGTGCAGTTAACTTCCAAATTCATTACCAGAGCCAGGACTTGTATTTCGGGTACATCTGACCTTTTGCTTGAGCAATTGGGGCTCTTAATTTCAAGCCAAGCCATGAGGTATAGGTAAGGTCTCAAGTTTCTTTTTGAATTGCCAGGCTTAAGTGGTGGATGCACAGCTAAATTTTCTGATAACTTTGAAAGTTCACATGCAAAGTCAAAAGACTTTAATAAATTCGATATAGCATCAGTGAAGATGTTAATCTTGGCCTAGAGCAGGAGAGGAAGAAGTACCTAGACAGAATGGATGCTCCCTGCTTGTGTATGGTCTGATGAATTGTAGCTTTTGAAGCCATTCCTGAACCACTAGCTGTTTTTTGGGGGGGTGGTTTGTTTTGTTTTTGTTTTTTGAGAATCCACTGAGAATGGACTGGGAAAGGGTAGATGAAATGCGTGAACTTTAATGGAAAAAGGAAAAGAGATTAAACCATTAACTTATTAAGCATCTACCTCTCAAGACACCATATGTACTATTCAACACTGATAAGGTCTTAACTAGGTTTGCTACTACTCTTCAAAGAATGTGGGTCAGTTGGAAGGAGTCCAGAGGATAACACTGAGAATAATCAAAAGTCTGGGAAAGATGGCTCATGAGGAAGAATTGGGAAAGCTAAAGTTCTCTTGTCTTCTAAGAGACACTATCTGCAGTTAGATATTTTTCTTTACTTTAAAAAATTGAATTGAAAAAAAAAATTAATTACCTGTTTGTAATTAATTACAAGTATGTGTTGGGGCCAAAATCACAGCAGGAGAGTTCCAGATTAGATGCTAGGAAAACTTCTCCAGAAATAATGATGGCAATGGACTAGAGTAGGTTGCCTGGTGAAGCCATGAAGTTTCTGTTATTGGTGGTCAGTAGGAACAGGTTAGAAAAACATTTATCAGCAATGAAATTAATATAGTTGCCCCTGTCTTGCAGGATGACTGCGGAAGGGTGCATTAGAGAACCTCCTGAGGTCATCTTTGGTCTTGTGATTTGGGAGCAATCAGTACAGTACTCAGAATAATATCCAGAGGCAGCAGTTACCCAATTAGGTATTTATACTACTGTTCTAATCTTTGCAGGTAATTACTTTAGTTTTATTATTTCTAGACTCTCCAAGTAGATAGGTAAGGATCAGGACACTCTGAGAGCAGCTCAGGTGTGTACACATGGATACCTGCTTTCCAAATGCAGCAGTTTTCTATGCAGCTTTGTTCCCAATCATATTATTAAGTTCCAAAGAGGATCTCAGACTAGAACTTGGTAATATTTTTTCCTGTCAAATTTATGTTGAATTTGGTAAACTGTTTCAGTCAAAAAGCTTTGTTTTGATATTTGTTGAGCAAAGTATTCTGATTCCGTGTGATGGATTGACAAATAATCTATCCCTATTCACAAATGAGAGCTGCTTGTGCTGCATGGTTTAGGCATTCTCCAAGCCTTAGATAAAATTGTTTTGAGTCAAGAAGTTGGAGATGTGAATGTGTGCTTTGGGCTATGTATTCTGGGCTATGTATTCTGGCAGATGCTCCATGAGTTTGAGGGGTCAGTGTTTGTGTGGTGTCTGCAGTAATCTTTCATTTTTCTGATTTATTAAATAAAATTATATGACAGTTTAAGAACATATATTTTTGCTGTATTAAACACATCTAGAGCATTATATCAGACCCTCTTGTTCTCTTATCACTTCCCTTCTACAGCTGTTACCTCTACATAAAACTAAAACACTGTGTAGGATAGGCAGGTGGCATGGAGGACCCCACAATTAGCTTTTTCGCCTCTGACATGAGGCACAGCTAAAGTTAGAATCTGCTCCATCAGGACATACCCAGGAAAGGCAGTGTAGTGTTTTGAAAGAGAAAGCTGGGGGACAGTTCACAGTTGTTGTAAGGTAAATACTAATTTATATTACTTAGTTTAACACATTAAAACATCTAAAAACTTGTAAATCGCCCAAACTTTCACCATCCTTGGAAATACACTGTTTTATTTACGTACTCAAGTGTTGTCTTGGCTTTTATGTCTAAAGTGTGGACAAGCAGTCTACTGCTTGGGACAGCTTTAGGAAGAGGAGAGCATTCTTCTGCATTTTGGAAGCAGTGAGTGACTTTGGAGCAGCCATTTGAATGGCTCATTTTGCATGCACGTGCCTCTGTGTGTCTAAGTGATTTCTTTTATACAATTCTTCAAAGTCCTGGATGAGATCTGGGCTCCATGGATTTCAGTACAGTAAATGCATGTAATTCAAGATGTGAAGAAAGGAAAGAAGAGTTTATTTTACAGATGGGGAACTGAATCATACAGAGCTAAAAAACTGTCCAAAAATAATACAGAACAACTGTGGCAGAATATGGATTCAAGCCTGAGCTTTGTGATGTCTCACTCAGATCCCTAATTACAAGGCTGCTGTTAACTTTCCAAGTCGTTGTCTTATATGTAATCATAGCACTTAGACCTTTAACTATTTTGCTATTAAATTAAACCTTTCTTCGCCCTACTGGAACAGGGAGCTGGAACACTACTGTGACTAACTAGAAAATGATGATTTCACACCAAAGGTAGGGAGATGTGGCCAAATGGATGTGGAGCAGTCTTGCATCAGGCTGACCCATTAGGTGTCGCGTCAAGAAGTGCCACATTGCTGCCTTCCTGCACCTTTGTGATATATCTCACACTTGTCGCCACAGCACTTGGTGTGACTACTGCCACGATTATCACTCAGGATCCTTGGCTTGAGGCATGGAGGCCAGCTGTGCTGTTAGAGAAGTGCCATCGTGGGAAGCTGGAGCTGCAGCCAATGTGGCTGTGATACCGGCACCGCTTCTGACATTCTTGGACACCTCCTCTTTGCTGCTCTCCTCTTTTTCCCACTCTTGCTTCATCCAGCCCATTAAACTGCACAGGTCAGATGAAAATTTCTACTGAGCAATTTTTTTTCCCCTTTCCCCCCATACTTTCAACTGTACAAACTTGTTCAAGGAGAAATATGTGCTATCTCAGAGACATACGTGGGTGTGAAAGAGTGTGCTAAGTAAGGACTTTCTTCAGGTTAAGAAAATGGCAAACTCGTTCTGTGACATTCTCTCATCCTCTGGTGACCTGCACAAGGCACAGGGAGTGTTGTGCGTATACCTGAAGCAAAAACAAAACCAAAAAACAGCTAAAACTCTGCAGTTGTTGGGTGGGGTTGGAGTGAATGAGCAGGTGCATACCAAAGCAAAATTATCTTGCATTGTGTTCCTGTCCTGTTTCATAAGTGTTAAGCAGGTTTTTGGATAGGAAACTTCAAAGGAAAAGGGAAGAAGAGTGGGAAATAGCGATTCAGAAGTCAGTGGCTTTCCCTGAAGCAGCCTAATAGTTGCTCTCTGGCTGTGTGACTGCAGGTTTTTGGCAGAGATTTAAAAGCTGAGTATCTGTTGACTGTCAGGCCAGTGCTGTCAGTCACCTGCACTCAGGTTAATGCTTCAGGGAGCTGGCCAGACTCCAGGGGGTAGCTCGCCTAAACAAAGATATCATTGCTCTTTCATTGGAACTAGATGTTCTTCCCTCCTCCCTCAGTCTTTTGCTCTTTCTTTATGCCATGGAAAAGCGAGATGGCTCTGCACAGCTTGGGGATGTTCAGATCCAGACCAAAATTTCATGTCCCTGATGAAAAAACCCCATGGCTTAAATCTAGCAACATTGAAATTAAAAGTGACCCAGATGAATGTGTGTCTGTGCTTTTTTCAGAACAGGATGAACTGAACAGATAGGCTGAAAAATGTAGTGAGTAATATGTGTAAACTCAGGCTATTGGTATGCAGCCTAATCTGGCACAGCACCCAACTCGCCTGACTAATCTGCTTTATGTCAGCATGACGACTTTTGTTGGAAGTGATGATATCTTTTAGTAGACAAAGTAATTTAGTTGGCTATCTATTAGTAACATTAGACAAGCTTTCAGGCACATAAGTCCTCCTGCAGGCCACTTGAAAGCTTAAAAGAAGGCATCACCTTTGCTTTCAGCTGACCTGTGGAAGCAGTTGGGAGCTTAAAGCTTGCCTGCTCTATCCATCTTTTCTACTTGGTCTAATGAAGGATTTACTCTACTTTGTCTGCCTGATGTCTAGAGGGCATCTTATCCACCCAAGAGTATAATCATTTCTTTCTTTTGGGATGTTATTCTGTGTTAACAGCAAAAATTTCAGAACAGCTGGTGTTTGAGGGTTTTAGGTTTCGGGGTACCCAGCTTTGACTTGCTGGTCATTTGTTCTGTGGTGCAGATGTTCTGCATTGTCTTAAAATCAGAGCCTCTTGTGGTGTCAGAATTTGAGTACCCCAAAGGAGATGTCTAAAGTCAGTAACCACTGTCAAAAAGCACAGATTTTTAAGTTAATTGTAATAAGATAAAGCACAATAAATGAGTTAAGCTGCTCTCCTTCTGTGCTGTTTGCCTTCAATAAAGAAGAAGAAGAAATGAAGTTACTTAGTCACTTGCCTGTGTTGTGGATTAGAAGTAATAATGGCAGATAGCTACCAAATGCTTTACAACAATAACAAAACAAGTAAAGGAACAACCAAGTAACAACAACAATAACAACCAAGTAAAGGAACTGGAATACTCGAACTGGAGCTGAAAAAAAATTAATGAAAACCACCCTCTCTCATGAATAGTTTTGGTCCTCATTATAGATTAGTAGTTTTGTGAGATGATGTAGAAATGTTCCTTATTATCACAGCTTTATTGCCTACCTCTGTACATCTGTTCCAAAATTCATTTCAAAATGGCCAGACATTTCAATAATCTGGTGTGGCTTGGAATTTTCATATTGTTTCTGGTGCATTAAAATCTGGATGGAAAGCTGGTACTTTTAAATTTACAATTGCACAGACCGTACAACATCTGGGTAGCCTTGCTCTATTGCTTTCCCTGTTCCTTTAAATTTAGACTGAAGTTATGATGTGCATGAAAGGCTAAAGACCTTGTGTGTGGCAGGTGTTATTTCAAGCTGACAAAAATTCAGTAATATGTTCATTTTACTTTGATATGGTCTTTTACAAAATACATAAAGCTCTACTTCAAACCTTGGCAAAACAGTTTTATTTTAAAAACAGGCAAATGGACTATCTTCTGGACTAGGAGAAATTACCAATTAGCTTGTGTGTGTGTGTATTTAGATAAAAGTATATCCATGAAATTGTTCTCTCACTTTTAAGTTATATAGATTCCTTAGGATTACTTGTGTGAGTGATTACTCATTATTGCCAAACAGTCATACTTTGACTTAAACTGATCTGTATAGAGGAATCTTTAGCAGAGTGAAACCTGGTTCCTAGTTCCACTGGTTCCCACTGAGCTTTGCTGTTTTACGCAAGCTAAGATATAGTTGATATAAGCCTGTTCTCCCCCAACACATCCATGGCATCCTAAATATAGTCTATATTAGAAGCCCTCTTTAGTCTGGAGGCTTAGTGCTTGTATTTCTAGTTAAAAAAAGAACAAATAAAAAACGAACTCAATCCATAAATAATGAGAGAGAATTCAAATGTTGTATTCGTCTTCCCGGTGTCTGACTGAGCCCAAATCTTTGGGGGAAAACTATGTTTCTCTCTTAGATACTGCACATCTAAATCTGCTTAATGAATTGGTGGGGATTTCTGTATTGTTGTTCATGTTTAGCAAGAGAAGAAGGGATCTGGGGGAAAGCCGTGCATGTGTGTCTATAAATGCATGTAACTAAATCCCAACTAATGGTTACTCCTTAATCCCTCGGAGTCCCTGTGACCTCAATTGTGAGATGTATCAGAGGGTGCTTCTGGATGAAACGCTGATTGGAAGACCGATCCCAGTTGTGTTTGGCATTACTTTCCGAGGTGGGTATAGTGCTATTTTCCAGAACAGGTCTGATCAAACTGAATTTTCAACGTGACCTTCTCCTCACCCCTAATAACTTCCTGGTTCCTTGGTCAGAGGAAGATTTATGAGCAAGAACAAAGTGTGATGTGTCTGTCCCAGCAGCGAGGGAAACTAGAAAACTTATAAAGAGAGAAGGGAGGGGAGAGAAGAGAGAGAATGAGAAGGAAGAGAGGCTGAAAGCAAGTCCTGCGTTTCAGACAGAAGCACCTCAGCTTCTGGTCTACTGTAATTACCCAGCCACTGAAGAAATAAAACGTTGAAAAATCAATTTTATAAAAAAATCAATGTTTTAAACAATTTGAAGAGCTCTCGTAATTTTAAATCTCTCTACAATGTACATGTTCAGAGCCCTGATCACCTTCAAAGTGAAGTGCTCCAATAATTTTAAATTGTTCTGCACAGAAGAGGCTCAGAACCCCCATTTCACTTCCAAATGGAAGCAATCTTGAAAATGTGAAGTACAACAATAATTTTAAATAGCACTCTCCGTCCAATCCTGCTGGATTTCCGTGAAGTTCCTGCAACTCAAAATTTCAGCATTTCTTTATGTTGAAAGAATTTCTGCTTGTAATCTATAAAGGTCATTTTTGTCTACTATGTTAAAAGATTTATTTTTTTTTTAAGTTAAAAACAAGAAGAGTTTTCTCAGGGTTTTGGTTACTGAAATTATGGATCTTTGCCCATTAAAAATGTTTCCATTTGTTCCTGTATTTAGTCCAGCAAAAAAGTACAAATTGATGAGTATAGCTGTTATCATTTCCTAACTTACAGCTCTGTGCAGAAAGTGATTTTACATTGAATTGTAATTTCATCCACAAGGGCTTTAGACCTTATATAATTAAAATACCTCAATCCTCTTCAAATTAGGAAAGCAAATTGTTACATATCATAAGTAGGTGCTTTTCACTCTAATGACAGTCACTTAGATGATTTATGACATACATTATTTTATATCAAAGTACAATGAAATAGGCATTACCAAAGGTAATCTCAGTAATGTCTGAAAAGGGATCTCAAACCTCAGTGCAACAATGAATGCAGTATTTAAAATGCAAAACCCAAAGACATTATTATGGTTTTGATTTCTTATGCCACAGCTTCTACTGATCTGTTATATTAGTACAGCAGTACAAAGGGTGTTTTGGATCTATTTTGCTAAGATAACAGACGGGAAAAATGAAATATAAAGTCAGATTTTACGCAGAAATTGTTATCAAAGGGATGATAAAGTAAAACTGCATAATCGCAAGGAAAAACAATTGATGATGTACAAACTGAAATATATTGAGCTCATGGAATATGCTCATTTCCAGCTTTTAAGCCCTTGCATTATTAAAATGCATAATAAAATAAAATGCTCGGATAATGTATAAACAAATCAGACTAAAGTAGCTTCTTGAATATGATTATTCTCATATTTCCCTATTCTAGATGAAGATTATATCTTCTCTCGCCCCTCCTACCTCTACTGCAGTGACCTATTCCAGAGCCTTGGGAGTTAATGGCGAGAATCCCAATGTCCTTGACATCCTTTGTGGCAGGCAAATGCTACCCTGTAACACTGCATCAGAACAGGGACAAATAGCTATAAATGAGAACAAATGGCTGTATGTAGGCTGTGAATATATTTAAGCTGGAGATGAGAAAAAGGTGCCTAACCATCCGAAGGGTAAGACTGGAGCAGCCTTCCTGCAGGAATAATTGGAATTTTTTTTAAAAAAAAAGGAAAGCTAAATTAATTTTAAGTGAGAGGTTGAGATTTTGAGGTTGTTGCTTGCAGTATTACAGGACCTGTAAGGTTGCTTATGGTGTTGATCCTGCAGCATCAGCTACCTCCTGCATTTCAGTCTGTGGTTTGCTTGGACCATGGACACTTCCCATCCCTATAACAAGTAGTGCTGTGCAACGTCACTGTGAAGACTTTACTGAGAAACATAGTCCTGAGTAAAAACCTCCATGATAAAGTTTGATACCTGTATGTAAGGCTATCGGCCTTGCAGATCTTTTCCTATGCTGATTGCTGAATGGATCTACTTGTGTCCTAAGTGGGGAGGCTTTGGTGTGCAAGGGTCCAAAAGTCATAAAGGCTGATGAAAATAGTGTCTGAGTAAGCAAGTAAATGCTGAAGCTGCTTGACTTGGGATGAGCAACTGTCAGGATTTCAACAGTTCTGCTGTATGGGCCTCAAGAGCATAGAGGAGTGAGCAGCAGAGAACCCACATGAATGACTAAAGGACTGGAAAATCTGATTTACTATGAACAGCTTAGGAAACCCAGTCTGGTTAGCTTGAAGGTCATGAGAGACTTGATCACCTTCTGGGACAACATGTGTGGGGAAAGGAAGGGTCATGTGAAATCTGCCAGATCATAGTGCAGTCCCCAGAAGTTGTTTTGAGAGACTTCCCAGCCTGTCCTCCAGCCCTACTGCAGGACAGCTTTGTCCCCCTCATGCCCAGCCCATGTGTGGTGGAGCTAGATCAGTTCAGACTCAGAACACAGCAGGATGAAGATCATGAACTTCCCAAGGGCTAAGAGGGAAAGGCAACATGCTCTTCATCGTGAAAAATGTTCAAAAGGAGATGTCAATTTTTTTGGAGAGAGATCTTTCCCAGGAACCAACTCTCAAAAGCACTGTGGCCTGCACCAGCTGAGCATGTTGGTCCCTCATGGCTGCATAATCAATGGCTTTTGTGGTCTGGTGCTTGCTTACTGAGGCCCAGCCTTAATGTGCTTAGCAGTTTGTCTCTCATTTGCGTCAGCATCTAAATAAAGATGAGTGTAATTTTTTTTTCTCTTTTCAAGATGAGCTGTTGATTTTATACCAGAGTAATCTAAAGACTTATATAATTAAGAGCACGTTTTTAAAAATTTCAGAAGACTTTTTATTTCCAATGTTCAGCAGTCATAATTGGGGAGAAGATTGTAAAGGCTCTTGAATGGCAGCAGTCAGGTTTCCAAAGCGTCCTCAGCAGCAAGAGTTCCTATCACTCAGAAAATCTGGTTACAGTTTTACATACCAAAATGGAACCGTGGCAGTTTAAAAATATAATAAATTCACATTTCATTTTGAATAAAATTCCCTTCCCATGCTTGTACTCAAAGTGCTACTTGGAATAAACACTGTTTCCAGGAGGGGTGATGGGGGGAATCTACCTTAAGGCTAATTTTAGATTTAGCCCTAACAAACTGTGGTCAGTCAATCCTGGCTCATTGTACCACCACAGTCTCAGCAGAGAGAGCGGAGGCAGTAGTCTGCAGTGTTTTGATGTGGTACGTGTCCCCTGTAGCTTCACAGCTGGAATATCAAAGGCTCTGTCCATTCCCCTGCTCGTCCTACCTAGACAAAGGGGTTGAGCACACCACACTTGCAAAATCTGTTTTCTGCAGTTGTCGTGGTTTAACCCCAGCCAGCAACTAAGCACCACGCACCCGCTCACTCAGTCCCCCCCCATCCAGTGGGATGGGGGAGAAAATTGGGAAAAGAAGTAAAACTCGTGGGTTGAGATAAGAACGGCTTAATAGAACAGAAAAGAAGGAACTAATAATGATAACACTAATAAAATGACAACAGTAGTAATAAAAGGATTGGAATGTACAAATAATGCACAGTGCAATCGCTCACCACCCGCCGACCAACACCCAGCTAGTCCCGGAGCGGCGATTCCCTGCCCCCACTGCCCCCAGTTCCTAAACTAGATGGGACGTCTCATGGTATGGAATACCCCATTGGCCAGTTTGGGTCAGGTGCCCTGGCTGTGTCCTGTGCCAACTTCTTGTGCCCCTCCAGCTTTCTCGCTGGCTGGGCATGAGAAGCTGAAAAATCCTTGACTCTAGTCTAAACACTACTGAGCAACAACTGAAAACATCAGTGTTATCAACATTCTTCACATACTGAACTCAAAACATAGCACCGTACCAGCTACTAGGAAGACAGTTAACTACATCCCAGCTGAAACCAGGACAGCAGTGCTGGGCACAGGTGAGGGCAGAAGAAGCTGCAACACTGCTAGGTGAATGCAGAAATATTTCCACATATGTCAGAAGCATCTTCCAGCTTTCAATGGTTGACATTTTGAACTGGCCAATTTGATCAACATCTAGCTGTTTGGCTGCTGGAGTGTTGCCTTTAGGTCTAGCAAAGCACTTGCAACGAGCTGTTGTCCACAAACACCTTGTACTGGGCAGCACTGCTATTGGGTATTTAGTAAATACTTGGGATCCTGAGATGATATTTTTGGGAGACTTTGAAGACTTCTGGTTAAGGCTGTTCTCTTGTCACCATCATTGTACAGCTGAGCTTTACTGTTTTTCTTTAGTCGGTGTATTTTACTTTGTACAAATTCTGGTATTAGAGAAAAATCCAGCTTGATGAGCAAGTGTTTGTGCTTCTGGATGAAGTGTTTTATTCTGGGGACAGTTAGAAAGAAAAGGAATGGGAGCTTTCCTGGATGACAGCAAATGATCATGATGGGCATGGTTAGGGAATTGAGTCTGATCGGTCTCTATATCTGCATGCTTAGGTGGGTCTAAAGTGGGATTCCTCCTTGTAGCTCTTCTTGTCTTGCTGTGATCTCTTCTGATGTGGCAGGTGGGATGGGGCAGTGAAGACCCTGTGTTACATCCCTTGCTGCTCAGTGGGCAGCAGCGGTGTCACTGCGTGACCAGAGATGTAGTTCAGGCATTGTGGCAATCCTGCTCAAGTGCCGATGGAAAGCTTGACCTGAAATCACTTGGCATATACAGGCAAAAGCAGAGCATCAAATCAGCCCAAAGAGAGAAGCTGTTTCAGCTATAGGCACAGAGAAAAGGACTACAGGAGTGGGCCTGAGGCTGTTGAAGTATACTACGATGGTTGCTTTTCACCTCGGTGTGCGCTTAACCTGCCCCAGCTAGGGTGACCTCCTATGGCCAAGCATGTCTCCTGCTGCCAGCTGAGACGGTCTGTGGGATTTTCAGTGGTCAGTGGTTATGTCAGTTAACAAACCAGCAACTATAAATGTGGCCTTTTGCTTAAAAAAAGAAATGCTTCCCTACCCTGCCATTGCCTGGAAAGCTTCAGTGACTGAAATATGTGCAAAGCTCAGAGCTCCCAAGCAGCATTGCTCTGCTGGGATCTCTTGATGATGACAGCATGGCAAAGAGCCAGGAGGAAAACTCTCGGAAGGGAATGCGATGCGAAGGCGGAAAGCCATTAGTATGTGGAGCTGATGACTGTGCCTTTGAGGGTGAGCAGAGGGACTTTTTTAACGGCAATGGTGAACCAGTTTGACGTGGATTAACTGGACTTTGGGAGGAGGGGGCTGCTATCATTTAAAAGTAAACCAGTTTTTTAAAATTCTGTGAGTGTGGTTTTTCTATTGCTTTCAGTAGAAACATTACCTGTTGGTTGCCAGCTTCCACTTTTCAAACCATTCTCTCACTTAAGACTGGGAGATTCTAGTTCCATTGCTTTTAGTTCTGCAAGGATTCCTGCCAGGGAAACTGCAGAAAAGTGGTGGTGGTGTTTTTAAGATATGACGAAACACAGCAAATAGAGGAAAAACATATAGCAATAACCATAATGAGGGTTTCTTTTCTATTTTACCAAAGAAGAAAAAGTACAGCAATAAGATCTTGGTTATAGGGTAGCATTATGGGATTAAGGTTGAAGGAGGGATAACTGATGCTTGTCTCAGCTACATGGTGAAGTTGAAGTCGACACCTACCTAATACAGCAGTTCCTGGGAAGGAGGAGGTTGTTAGTATGCTAAATGGTGAGTCTGGAGATCCAGTGCTGACTGTCCTCACACAGAGGCACATTGTTAGAGGCACTCTCTGCCTGAGTCATTGGGTGCTTTCAGTGCGTGTTATCTGTTTTTGTAGCATGGAGTTACATGGTTCTTCAGCAGTGTGTCTTTGGAGAGAGCTCTTTGCTGTTGCATGGGCCAGGGGCAGAGCTAGCAAGGACATACCTCTATGCTTGATTGAAGGGAAATGGTTGGGACTTGGAAGTCATCTGTTCTGCTTTTCTTGTTTTGTTTTTCATGAACTCATCTTCTCTATAGTGTATTCATCTGTAATATCCTCATCCTCCAGAAAGGTAAATAAAATAAGATTATTGTTTTGAGCAGTGAAGTTTTCTACTGGTTTTGGAGACATCCCAAAGAACTTAACTCAAATGGGGAATTGCTGGGCACTGCTCTCTATTGCATCTCGCTGTTATTGGGTGCAGGAGAGGTCAGGGTCATACTGGAGCTGGCTACAAAGCCTGGGTTCTTTCGGACTCTGTCCCAGCTATGTCTGCAAGCACTAGTTCCTCTTTTCCACCCACCCATTAGCCAAATACTTTGTAGTCTGATCTTTCCTGAAGCCATCTGTATGTACTTGTTCTCCAGCCATGTTTGCTATAGTGCGTAAAGCGGAAGGGGAGGGAAGTGCGTTGGTTCTGCCACTTTATTCTTGTAGTCTGAGTGTCCTGGCTTTTCTGCCCTGAACCTGCTGGGAGGAGCTGTCCCAAGAAGTCAAAAAGCCCTTCCCTCCCATGTTACTCCAAAGCTTGCTGCTTCTGAGCTGTACCATATGCCGTAGACGACCTTCCACTCCTGGTCCAGGCCTGCTATCAGTTGGAAGAGGATTTCTAGAGCACCATGGAAGCTCGGTGACTATTCAGTGGCCCACGCTGCTGCTGAAATTTGGGAAGCAGTAATTCATCTGCCTCAAAGGAACTGGGCTTCACCACTCTGCTTGGTTAAGCATGGGTTTTGGGGAGCACACGTAACCTGCAGAGCCTGGAAGGCAGCGTGGGTCTCCTGCGGAGCAGGATCCCTGCATGGGCAGTGAAGGGCTGCATTGATTTCTACCTGGGGTTGACACAGCACCATTCCACCCCACCTTGCTCGGGTGCTGTGCTGCAAGTGATTTTGAGGAGAAATAATACGTGTTCTTGCTCCAACATGATATAAAAATGTCTTTATATTAGAAAGTTTATATTTTATTGAGGTTTGCTTCATATTAGTGTCATAGAAGACCTTGATTTCAATATAACAATATGAAAGTGCACATATAATTTCTCTTCTGATCACATTAATGCTAAACCACTGTACATGGTAGTAATGTTAAACTAATGTGACAGACTAATACAAGTATAAAGTGATGTAAAACCATTAATATTATAGAAAGTTATTCATTTTATGCAACAGATTCTAAGGAGTAATATGAATAAAATTCCTTGTCTCTTTCTCTGATCTAGTTGAGCTACTTTGATCAAAAGATGATACGTCTGATCAACAAACTTAATATTAGCTAATTTCCATACAATGACTTCTTGTTCTTACTCCTTGCACATGGCATAGCTCAAACCGAGTTCGCTGCTGTCAGGAGCTCCGCTATCTGCAGCGTCTGATCTTGAGGTATGGGGAGAAAAGATGTGAGATCAGAGGGGAAGCAATTTATTGAGTATTGGTAACCTGGTCCATTTTTGCATGCACATTTTCTCTAGTCAAGTTTAAAGGGCATGTAAAAGTTTAGCAAATCAGGCCGTAAATGTTTAATGGTACGAATTGCTCCTTAAATACAATAACGGAGCAAGTTGCAACTATTAGCAAAAATGGCTGTGTACTGTGTGTAAAAGTAACCTTTCACAGCAGATTTCGGTTTTGCTCAGAGTGCTGTATAGCTGCAAACTTTAGGTCTCTGATTAAACAAAGTAGGAGCTGGATGGTATCAAGATGTGCATTTCCTCCATTTAATCAGATCACTGAAGACAGCCAACAAGAATATATAGTATGTGAAAAGCCAGATTTCCAGTGAAATGAAATGAAAAGTTATAAAGCTGTGGTTTTAGGAATGGCCTTTCTTTTGTGGCTTTTGTGTTAGTGTATTATTTGTCAGATTTTTATAAGAACATTATTGCTTTAAGAAAAAAATTTAAACCCGGAGAAATTACTCTCAGTCTAACGAGTTCTTTTCCACTGACTACAGACATCATTAGGGGATGGCTATAGCCCGAGGCTGTGCATGAACTTTTTCTTCTAACTGTACACTTTATGTATAATTTAGCTTTCTTGCCTAAATTATTCAAGCAAATAGTGAGTGAAAATAATGGAGTTCACTGAAACCTTCCACAGTATTAAAATAAAACAGTTTTTTACGTTGATTTGAATTTTTAAGCTTTTTAATCATGGATTTCAAATGGAATACACATGTCTTCAGCTCTTCTCTGCTTGTCCCTCTGTGCCTTTTTTTCAGTAAAAGAAAAGAAGAAAGGAAATGAACTCCAGCAAATATCCCATTAATTAATAAATGTTACTTATGACTACTTGAGATAGAAGTAATGGTAGTTAAGCAAAACCTATAGACATAGAAAATACATTCAGCAAGTATTGAACTACAGGTTGTATTATCTTTCACCCCAAATAAGGCCAGTAGCATAGCATGTTTAAATACTGTTGAGTTGCTTTAGGCTCAAAAATACTGATAGGGAACTCTATGCAATAAAGGTAAACTCTAAAAACTAACATAAAGGCTATAATTTTTTTCAGATAATATTTTTCTAGTTTAATATTAGTCTTCAAAAAAATTCTTACTTTGAAACCTAGGGGCCTGATCCCATGCTAGGAAGTTGGTACAGCTTCAGGAAACCCTGCAGATTTCTTCCAGGTGAAGAATCAGCACTTAAATGTTTACTATTGTAGTCAGTCCTCTGCAATAATGTGCTGCAAATTCACTTTGTAGGTTACTGCTGACGTTATTACTGATGTGATAAGTATTATATCTAATTCTGGATAGATCAATGAAGTGTATGCTGTCATGAAAAAATATCCTGTGGAAATTAGGGAATCTTAGTAATATCTGCAAGCAGACCTCTACAGTTCCCTAGCTCTGGTATGTTGTGCTTTCACTGAATGTCTGTTAGAAGTAACATAATGATGATTTTCTGTATATGATGAGAAAGGAGCCATGTCTAGGCATCTGCTATGGTTCAAGGCGGCATTCAAATCTGCAATCCATTGCAGACCAACCAGTAGTGAGGAATCTCTCTGTGGGATTCAGACCAGGTTCTCTTTTTGAGAAGCATGACATGAGGCAGAGATAAGCATAGCTTTACCTGATTTCACCCCCACATATACACTAACTAATGTCTGTAGTTTGTTAGTGGGCTTTGGATTAGTCCAAAGAAATTGAATATGTCTGACATCTCTCAGAGCCTGGTGTAGCTACCGTCACCCAGCATTATTCTTATGCAGTGTGGCACCTCCTGTATCCACAGTACTTATTTATTTAGACTGCAGAAATAGTGTGTGGTCTGGTTCAGGAGCTTTCCGCCAGCCTGAGTTAGTACCCAGGGTGTCCTTCCAGACCTGGAAAACAGGTTGGATTTAAAAAAAAAAAAAAAAAAAAAAAAAAAGCATTTGGTGAGATTTTATTATTTATGAGCTTGACAAAGAAATACCACAGTAGCAGCCATCTTCCATGCTTATTCAAAGCCCTTCACAAAAATCACAAAGCAAACCGACAAGCAAGAATAAAGAAAAGTTTGATGAACTTTTTTCTGAATTATTAAAATGGCATTGTGTGACATGGCTTAAAAAAAAAATTGTTCTTTGATTTCATCAGTTCTGATACGCTGCCTCCTGCTCTTTGAGTTTTCAGACTCAAGAAATTAGATACGTGCAAATTAGTTGCCTTTTAATTTGAACACCCAGCGGATGTGGATCATTACAAGCCATCACACCAGATTGTTGTCACACCTGAGCTGTGCATGTACAATGATATGCTGCCTGCCTCAATACAGCAATAGTTCTCTGAACCAAGCCAAGGTGGTCCTCAGGTCTAAATGTTGCAACTCTTCTGCATTTTTATTGCAAGTTGCTGGCACAGCACAGATAGCAGCAGGCAAAGATATCCAGAAACCAATAATAATTGGATTTGTTCTTTGGAAACAACTTTGAAAAGATGTTTATTCTAGCTTCTTTATTGCTACTTTTTTTTCTTTCATGACTGTTTCTTTAAAAGGGGGTGTCCTGGTTTCAGCTGGGATGTAGTTAACTGTCTTCCTAGTAGCTGGTACAGTGCTATGTTTTGAGTTCAGTATGCGAAGAATGTTGATAACACTGATGTTTTCAGTTGTTGCTCAGTAGTGTTTAGACTATAGTCCAGGATTTTTCAGCTTCTCATGCCCAGCCAGGGCACCTGACCCAAACTGGCCAACAGTGTATTCCATACCATGTGACGTCCCATCTAGTTTAGGAACTGGGAAGTGGGGGGGGCGGGGATTCGCCGCTCGGGGACTGGCTGGGTGTTGGTCGGCGGGTGGTGAGCAATTGCCCTGCGCATCATTTGTACATTTCAATCCTTTTATTACTACTGTTGTCATTTTATTAGTGTTATCATTATCATTATTAGTTTTTTCTTTTCTGTTCTATTAAATCGTTCTTATCTCAACCCAGGAGTTTTACTTCTTTTCCTGATTTTCTCCCCCATCCCACTGGATGGGGGGGGAGTGAGTGAGCGGCTGCGTGGTGCTTAGTTGCTGGCTGGGGTTAAACCACGACAGGGGGCAATTGTTTTCTGATAAGAGCAGACTTTTTTTAATGGTTTGGGTTTATTTAAAAGCTGCTATCCTGATTGTGAGGATATTTTGTGTCACTGTTAGGCTCATTGTATGTGTCAACTGCTTGCATGTATATGCATCGGGGCAGTTGCATAAATTAATTAAGCCAAATAGTTAAAATTTAGTTCTATACAATTCATTGTATGTACAATCTGTGGTTTTGCTGAAGAACTTTATGAAGCAAAGCATGGTGATTTTTGTAATGATGGCTATTGACTGTAAACTTAGAAAAGGAGCAGTAGAGCTATACAACCTGGAGGATCCTCTCTTGTTTGCATTTTGATCTTATAGCTATGCAGTGTTTGGTGGTGCACAAGAAACTAATATTCACTTATTATCATGCACAATCTTTCCCCCTCTAGTTAACACAAGGGATGATATGCAATCTTGATGTAGAGATCCAGTGGAAAGTACCTTTTTACTCATCTACATTTATTTGGTTGCTCTTGAGTCTTCAGTACCGAGGGGGGAAAGAAAAATCAGCTAAAGCAAGGAAGAATTACAGAGTTGGGAAGGTAATATTCAAGTGAAAGCATATGAAACTGAGCTGCTCGGTTAATTACCCAGTAAGGTCTAGACTGTGAAATCCTTTGACAGTATGACATCCTTTTCCCACTAAATTCATGTTCGCCAAAGCCCAGCTCAACATCATACGAGAAAATTCTCCTTCCAGGGATGTTGGACATATCGTACATCCACAAGATCAGCACAAAACTACTCAATTCCCTGTTTGTGTTAGGAGATTAAAACGCTTGGTGAAGCCAAAATGATTTCTCGTTACATCTTGCAGAATAGCTGTTTCCTTTCCTTTTTCTTTGTATGCACTACAATTTTCCTTTCTTTTTTTAAATTTTCTTGAGTAGCAATAGGTTTCAGGTTGCATTGGTGTTTTGTGGTAATCTGTCATTTGACTGCTTTCATGAGGTTATCTGTCAGCTAAGAATCCAAGTGCCTTGAATGTTCCTGACTCATGCTTGCTGTCACAAGGCAGAGGAATCTGTGTCTTTCTCATCTGTATTTTTTTGAAACACAATTTCAATCTTTTTTAGTTGACTTGTAGGTTTTCTGAAGTTTGTGCCCATAGAAAAGACCTCTGGCCCTTTATAGGCTGCGGTATTGCTCTGTACTTGCTGTTTCATTGGTCAGCTTGCCCAAACCTTAGTCTGCCACCTATCACAGCCTTCCCATGGATATTTTGTCTGTGTGTTTTTAAAGGAATTTCCAGACTTTAGGCAGAACCTTTCATCAGGAGAGGAAAAAGCAGCTCTGCCTAAGTGTCCTGTGGACACGATGAAGTACACTTACCAGTACATCCAGCAAATGGAATTTTTATGTTGCACTCAGCCCGTCACCTCTGCCCAGGGATGGATTAATGGCAGAGCTGATGGGGCTGTGGCCCCATCCCCCCAGATGCTATGGGTCCCTGGCTTCTCCTGTCATCACAGAAACTTCCATCATGGCTTGTAGCCAAAGGCCGTCATGAAGATGCATTACTTGGGGAGAGCTCAAGGAGTTCTTTGTGGGTCTTGGAGGGGGCTCATTAAGTGTACCCTCTTCAGAGATAGTGCAACTGCTCCCATGGCTGGCCCCTGCCACATGTCCTAGCTTGGGTCTTGGGGAAGTCTTACTCCTTCCCATAAACATTTGGGAGCTTTTGCCACTTTATGGAACAAGGTACCTAACAGGAGAAAGATTTCAGTTTTGCTCCTGCTTTTCTGCATTATACCAAGAGCAGCCCATTTGGAAACACTAACAGGTCCATCAGTTACTCTGATGTTCAGAGTTTGGTTTTGCTGCAGGTTCACTGGCCTTGCAATGGCCCCATGCAGCTTCTTGCCCTGCTCTCCCTGGCTTCTCCATCCAATTCAAGCCAGCTTGTTGCAGAGCTCTCCACTTCATCTTCTTGCCTCTCTAACTCATACTCACCCAAAACTTACTGCTTCTACTGCTTTGGGTTTTATTATTATTATTATTATTATTATTATTATTATTATTATTATTTTTCCTCCTTAGAACTCCTTCAGTTTGGCCTGGGCCAGTAAGGATGTCTTGAGTTGCTTGCTTGTCCTAGTGGTCAGTGGAATTTCTCTGTATGACCAGACTTAACTGAATTGCTTTTAAACATTGAAGGCTAATAAGTGACATTTCCGTTGCTCTGAAAATACTTACAAATTTCATTCCAAATTGGCTGGGAAACAAACAAAAATGGGGCTAGATATTTTTCATAAAATTGCCAGAAAATGAAGGGTTGGCTGCTGCTTACAGTACTTGCCTCAGACTTGTTGAAGGGAACCAAATGCACATGAATGACCTCACCCATAAACATGTCTCTTCCTTTCTTCATGAATGCTTAATTATAGGTGAGAAAGGGACAACCCCAGCAAAAGAAATTTATGGCAACCCTGCCTAAAGCTTGGTGGGTTAAGATATTTTTGCAAGGATGTGGGAAACATTGGGATCAAAATCCTGCTGTAGCAGAGTTATAGCATGGTTTGAATGTGTGGTTTGGTCCTGGGTGAGTGGCTTAAATCCCCAGGCTGTTTCATTTTGAGAGAGAAGCCAACATTGATCCCTTCTGTTGAGATGTCCCTTAAAAAAAAAAAAAAAAAATCCCCAGCTGTATGTGAATACTCTGTGCTGCTGTTTATAGGTGTCTTGCAGGAGGTAGTCAAGGAACGTCTCTGAGATCTCAGTGACCTCTTCAAACCAGTACTCTTCAACTGTGGGTTTGGAGACCATAGGAAACCTGCTATGCTTCATGAAACTGTTGTAAATGTATTTTTTAAAGCCATGCATGTGCATTTGTGCACATCCAATTCTGCAAAGAAATAGCAAATGGAAAAAAAAAATGAGGGCGAGAAAATTTGTCTTTATTTTTACTTGGTTTTATATGAAAGGTTACTTGGACCTTGGATCACAGAAAGGTTAAGCATCATCAATCTACTCATTGAACTAAAGAATAAAAGAGCAGCAGTGGTGTGAAAATTCCAACCCTCTAGGTCATTTGCTTTTTCTTACAAGTGTGTCTAACAAAATGTTTTGTTTCAGATGTAATGGAACATTTCATTTTCAAGCTAAATAAATTTGTGTGGGTTTGGTTTGGTTTTGCAAGAAATAAACACTTAAATCTAGGTCACGTTGATAGATAATCCCCCCTCCCGCCCAATTTTCGTTTTTCAGGAGTATACTGTTGAGCCTCTCATTCGCTTAAAACTTTGCCTTCAAACCTTCTTTGCCCTTAAACTTCTACTTACTTCTTGTAAAGCACTTTGTGATATTGCTTTTGAAAGCTGCAATATGAAAATATGTTTTATTGTGATGTATTTACTTCAGGATAGCGTGTTCCATGTTCTGCCAGTCCTTATGCTCCTCTGCAGGTGCTTGTAAGTACTCAGGAAATGTAAAAACTCAAACCAGTCTGTTCAATTTAGCATTGTAAAAGAAAGTTTTAGCTTTGTTGCATTTCAGTTATATAATTTATTGTTCAGAATTCTGAGAGGGATAAAAGGATGGGTGGATAGAGACATGAAAAAGAGAGGGAGGGTGGCCTTGTTTGGACCCACTGCTCCAAGATGAATACAGAAGTGAAGGTTCATGGCCCAAAATATTTTCAGGTGCTTTTAAAAAGGAGGTTATCCTACTCTTTCACTTTTTAAAATATAAGCTCTGTTTAACAGGTGCCATAGTCCTGAGGGAGTAGGAAGCTATGCCTTCTCACACAGACCCTGCACAGTGTCAATAGGCACTACACAAATGTCAAGAACCTGGTTTCTTTCTAAGTTTGATCAACCTAAATTAGAGGGGCAGTTTTAGGACAGTGAAAGCAGCTCCTTTGGGAAGCCCACACAGTCATTGCCCCATTACTATGACTTCCCAGGGCTACTGATTAGCATCAGACGTAAGAGCACTATAAATGTCTGGAACATGTCTCGGACTTTGTCCAAACAGGTCAACATGTAGCCAACAAGCAGTATCAATACCTGCCTAATCAATGAGAAGAGAGCTGGGGGGGAAAACAAACCCCAAACCAAACAACACCCTAAGCCACCCTAGCAGGGCACAGTGCGTGCCTTTGTGTCTTGAAACCTGTTTAGAGGCTAATAGCACTTACGATCGGCTGGTGGCGATGCTCTTCAAGGTCTGACCTCCCAGAATAGTGTCTTGGGACAGGATGGTGGGACAAGCGGAGAAATCCTACAGGCACCTCTGCCACACTGGTGGCATCCTCTTGTCTTCAACCTGATGTTCTTTGAGACCGTTTTTCCCCCTATAAGTGTTATTTCAGAGTAGAGACATTCCTCAGTAGCCATCATTTTTTTTCCAAGTGAGATACACAACAGATGGTTCCACTGATAAGATATGTGTGTTTTTCTCAAAAAAGAAAAAAATATTGGCCAACTTTGCAACTCTATTTTGCGTTAACCACAGAGGTGTAAAAAGCTGCCAAATTTGAGAGTGTTTTTATTTATCTCTGACTTGGCTTTGTATGATTGCAAAGGTGCAGAGAGTGAAAAGTCAGGCCCAGATTCACCAGGGAAAGGGGAACTGGCTGAAATGTCACTTGGATTGAAATTCTCTCTGGAGGGGAAAAATGGTCCTCCTCTCTTCCTCTTGCTGCCCTTTCTCCTTCTGCACTTTTCTTTCTGTTAGAGAGCTCTTTACAGGTACTTTTACAATCTGACTTCTAACCACTTCTTCATCCAGCCATTATTTCTCCATTCGATCCAGGGAACTAGCTACCTTTTTCTTTTCTGCCTGATACAGATTATTTGGCAGGGATACTGCTAGCTCCTTCCTTCTTCCTCTGTCAGAAATCTTGTGGTTTGTGCTCCTTGCTATTTTTATGACTCCTGTTTATTTTGCCACAAAGGCTCATACCTTGGGCATCATGACCGCAATGCACCAGGTACAGTCTGAAACAACGACAAAAGATGATTCCTGTCCCGAATATCTTCCATTCAGCCAGCCTGTTTCCCAACCTGTATTAGCAGAGACGGGGGAAAAAAAATTAGAAAATGGGACAAAAGAAAACTCTGCTGCAGGGGCCTTGAGGTTTTCACATGTTGACATTTTTTGGGCTGGCAGCCTGCCCTGCTTCACCATGCAGCTCTTCAAGAGGTGGCATTTCAATACCATGCATCCCAGAAGGACAGGAAAGGCGGGCAGCAGAGCTGATGGCCCACCCTGGGTCGAGTCCTCAACCAGGAGAACCTCTGGAGACACAGGCACAGCTATTGCCGATTATTTCTTTTATGCTTTTTCTCCTGCTTTGTCATTATGCTTCAGCTTTGAAACTGAGCTTTGTTTCAGCCTGGTAGCCCGTGGCAGTGGACTGGAGAGAGGAGACTTTTACTGAGCTACCAAAGGCATTGTGTGCACGGGAAGAAAATGTGTGAAGAATTGAAATTATATGGTTGTACTGGGAGTTTGTTGTGGTGGTAACACTGGCTCGCATCTTCTGGTAGCTAATGGAGCATGGTGGGATGATCTGAAGATGAAATGAGTCTGATATGCTGGGACATGACATTTAAAAAGAATAGTGAAATTATATTTCTTATTTTCCTTTGTGCAGAGAGAATGCATCTTGGCTCTCAGTACAAAGTGTGTGATTGTAGGGTACTTCCAGTCTGGGTCATGCCTTCAAAATAGAAGCCACGCTGTCTGCTCCTCCCTTTTTCCCTTTTGTTTTACAACTGCAGACTGTGCACAAAACACACGGTAGAGTCTGAGGGCTGAATCATGAGGTCCCCCAGGCCAGTGCTCACAGGCAGCACTACCAGGTATCTCCCTATTTGCAAGCCGCTGTAGGGCTGCTGCCTTTGACATTCACAGAGACGAATGGCAGCAGGGTGTAGAAAGGCAGACAAGGGATATTTGAAAGGTGTTACTTCCAGCAAGAGAAAAAATTGGTTAAACTAAGCTTTGGTGGTACTGGCACTCAAGAGAAATTGTTTTAATGGGAAAGTGGTGCAGGACAGGTGAAAGTTGAAGTCTGTATGAGTGCAGAAATACCTGTTTTCAACATATCTGTAATCCTAGCAAGGGCAAAGGGGATTGTTTATCCCATTGAAGTGATTGCAAGCAGGCTGGTATGTGGGTTTTTGCTGGCTGAGCTAGTTGGCTAAAGTTGTTTAAAAGTCATCAGACAAATAAGCCACACAATATTTTTTTTTCCTGCTCCTTAATTGGCTGTCAAGTAAGTGCTTCTAATGTGAACATGTGCAAGCTGAAATGGCACATGAATAATATCACAGGTGACACCTTAGAACTCTCTTTTCATGAAGATGCATGTCAGTGAAACCACATCACAGGTTAATGTGCGCTGGTAAGAAGCACAAGAAGAGTGTTGGTGGTGCTGGGAAAAAGTGATAAAAAGAAAAATAACATGAGAGTGAATATTCCTAGAAATGTCTTTTTCAGTAGTCATCCATTCCTAATAATCACTGTGATTTTTATGAGAGTCATTCCGAGCTCTAACTCCTTCAAGTGAACACGGAAGTAATTACGTGTGTAGATATCCTTAATTTGCCTTCATGTAAATTAAAGCTGGATGCCAGCTTAACTTATGCACTTTCCCTAATGCTTTTATAGACTTTTTTCTTTTTTTTTTTTTTTGAAGAGCAGAAATGAGAGCACCCACCAAATACGATAAGAAAGAGAATGTCGCTGGTTTTGGCTGATTGCACTTTTTTGTGTATAATGAAGAGCTTGCTACTTGTGAGCAGGGAGATGATTTAATGAATCACAAAAGTACATAATTTATTGTAGAATGTATTCCACACATATTTCAGAGCAAATTCCATGGAAAATGTATGTGAGTAGTATTTCTATGAATCAGACTCTCGGAATATTTCCTTAGAAACAGCTTGTCCTACATTTTTATAAAGGAGCTGCAGCATTTATAGTACACCATTGAATTAACATTTTGTGGTTAAAAATGCAGCCCGAGAAATTAAAATTATATTTGAAACATAAATCCTGCGTGCTAACAACTATCGTTATAAAAGCCAGCCAGAATCAACAGACATAGCTTGTTTTCTGCAAGGCTCTTTCTGGAGACCAGTTCTCAAAAAACATCTGTGCAGATGCAGGGGGGGGGAAGCCCCAACAGGAATAGAAGCCATCAGTGGTTAGGTGTGTTATAAATACATTATTAGTTCATTGTAATGGCATACAGACTTTGGTGAGACTGGGGGTGACCTCACTGGCTGTCAGACCTTGAGTTACTCCCGGGGAAGGAGCGCGTGGGATGGGATGCCCATCCGGCACCCCTTCAGTAGGCTGTGAGCAAACCCAAATAACATAGAGGCACTCCATAACATCTGTACAAGTAGGAGCTGTTGGGTTGGATTCATATCAGACCTGGCAACAAGGGTTTCCGAGAGATTTTGTTATCCTGGTTCCATACTGAATGTGCAGAAATCTTTCGATTAATTACTGAGAGGTTCTCATGGATGTCTCTTCCACCTCAATCTCAATGTGACTAAGTGCTTTTATGAGTCTGTCTTTGCAAAACAAAATCCTGTTCTCACTGCTGAATGTTGGTTAATGATTTTAGGTACTCGGCTTCAGGTGAAATTTTTCCTAAAATGTGAGGGCATCAGTCCTCTTTAAAATCAACACATACATAGTCTTTGACGCCCTAAATCATTAGCTGCTGCAGAAAATGCTGGCCAATTTTTTTTTAGTCTTATTAAAACACATTTTTGAGTTATGAGAAAAAGCTCAGCCTCCTCCTAGAAGAATTCTGAGCAGAAGAGGGAATATTTTGCAACTAAGGAAAACAGAACAAACTACAAGAGATAGCTTTATAGGGATATAGACTAGATTTATCTTGTATTGTATTACTGCTTAGCAGACAACTATAGACAAATTTGTGTGATCTGAAGCTCTATGCAAGTATAGACTTGTTGACCACCTCTAGTTTTCAATCAAAACTGGTAAGACTAACAGGAGAAAGGGTTCAATATATCAAGACTGTGGCTGCAAGCATGAAGTTAATTGTACTAATTGAGGATTTTTTCACGTTTTGGTGATGCTCTTTAGACTCTTTCTCTGGGGTTATGGGAGCTAGAGAGATGATGTTGCAGGAAGGGATGGGGCATATGAGTCAGTAAGGCACAAGTCAGCTGGAGCTGTCGAGCTGCGTGGTAGGGGAGCCCCTACAGTGAGGGAACTGCTGAAGTTCCTGTCCTTCTCCATCACTCCTGCAGCTATTCCTGATGGCTACAGCCCCAGGCTGGCTTCTTCAAAGCCAGGCAAGTAATCTGAAGGGTGAATGCCCCCAAACTAAAGGAAATAAATTAGCTACCTACTAAATGTAGCTAGTAGGTACTTTGATTGTCTTGCCTTCTTTTGTGGTCACCACAGCTGGGTCCCTGCACCTGCCACATCTACTGTGTTGCTCAGAAATGCTCTGTGGTAGCTGCACACCATTTCACTGAAACCAATCCAAAAAGCCAAGATGTTTCAAAGGCCTCTAGAATATTATGCAACTAAAACCAAATTACTTCCTTAAGGCCTTCCTAGCTTAGCCCCCAAATATGTAGGGCTACAGGGTCTAAATCCAAACTGCATACAGCATCCTTTGGGACATGAGGTCAGACAAATTCAAGCACTGTGTATCTCTACATCCACTTGAGGCCAACAAAATATACCTCCCTTGGCTTCCTGCTTTGCCTTACCTGTGTAACTCAGACTTTTGATGGTGAGCCTGTTTTATCCAGGGGTGTTTTAAGAATAAACTATTAATACAGTCAGAATATAAAGAGCCAGAAATAATCAGAAAACTTCAGAATTTTTTTTTTTTAAATCAGAAATAAAATACCTTCTCTTCTTAGAGGAGGCACAAAGCTGATGTTGTGACTGGTGCTGATCTGAGTTTAAATCTACGCTCTCCCAGAAGAGACCAGGAACATCCACTCAAGTTGTCGTTTTGTTCACGTATGCAGTGGTGCAGGGGAAACGTCCCTGGTGTGCCTTTCTTGTTTAACAGTGGAGGGAAGGAATCAAAGCTTCTTCTGCTCTTATCTCTCCTTTCCCAGTGTTATACACACCCTGTGATGAGATATATCCATAGAGGGTTTTGGTGACTGTGGCAGGACAGTAGGCCGGTGCTTGGTGCAGCCTAGTCTATAGGCTGTGATGCTGAGCAAGCCTTGTAACAGCACGGATCCAGCTCAGGATTGTGGCTTCAGCCCTGCCAACACTTTACATCACGTTAAGCACGCTGTATAAGCATTTGTTTGCCAGTTCGGAGGCTGTAACAATATGTCTTTATTCCAGAGATGTTTTTTTCACAGCTCAGTAAAGCTATTACAGTTGAATATGGAGAAAAAAGGAATTGCAGGACATTTTCAAGATTTTATTGCCTTTTTTTTTATGTGCCCTCCCCCCCACCCCCGTTAAGTAGGTATTGCTATCAGTGCAGTCAATCTAATTTTGCTATCGGATAACCACATCATGGCCAAATAAAAAAATAGCATTTTACATTAGCCATTTTTGGAGAGGATTATGCTGTCATAAACAGGCTCAGCAGGAGTTTCAGCCAGGGCTTGATGTGCAGTAAAATGCTTGAAATGTCTACTTCTGGTTTCCTTACATGGGACGATCTTCCCAGCTTTTGTGGCTCTGACAGATCAGCTGATAGCAACTACGTGTTCCCTGCTTCGTATTCTGCTTATTAACTTGCTCATCACTAGCTTTACATACAAAATGGCAAGTCCGACAGAATCCCTCGGATATGGCCGGTAACATCTGTGAGCAATTGTACGTGGACTGAAAAAAACCCCAAACCCTTGTTGCTAAAACATCTGTCAGTTTACATGGAACTCAATTTTTATTATTGAGTGTAATGCAAATTTAAGAGCGATGTTATGCAAAAATACTGTATTTAAAGAAAACAACAGATGAATACCCCTCCCTGTTTTATTGATATCTAAAGTCATTACCATTAGAAAAGGGAGGAATGTTTTGTTTTTACACTGACCACCTCTCCTTGCTGGTACTGTGTCCTTTCTCTCCTGCAAAAAGGAGGAGAACTGGTCATCCAGCTTTGCCTGTGCAACCGTACAGACTTGTGCTGCTCACTGCTAAAGGCTTCAGGACCATCTGCAGACATCTGGTAGACGTACCCGGTCTATCTGTCTGGTCTAATCTTTCACTAGACATTTCAAATCCATTTTTCAAAGCACCCTGTAAAAGATTTGCGTACTCAAAAGGGGAATAGAGTTTCCAAAGGGGCGGATGCTTACCTCTCTTGCCTCCTGCTGAAGTCAATGGTAAGAAAGCTGGCAGCAGTATTGGCTGGAAAAGGGTTAAACTAAGTCCCAAAGTCCTTTTAAAACCTCCCACTTGAGTTCACCCTGTTGTTGTTACAGTTTGGTGTGGAATAGTCCTCTGGATGTCTGCAGGAGCTTTGCTTTTAATGTCAGTTAAAGCCTAAGAGCTGGGATTTTTTCCAAGGTGTTTCACACTTTCTTTTGAGGTTGGGGCCAAAGTTTAGATGCTTCAATACCCAGTGTACAGGCCCCCAAACCCTTCTGTGGAGCTGGCCTGCAGACCACTAATTCAATAGGAGACATGGCCTAAGTAATCCATGTTAATGATGTGCCTATTTAAACCATGTTGCCTGATAGGAGATGTCTGGTATCTATTAACCCGTATACCAATTACACTCTGAAGATGGGAAAAAGGCTACTTTTCAAGAACACAGGCTATAAAAGATGCACAGAAAAAAATGCATTAGTGTAATTTCGGTTGTCTCTGTTTCCAAAGGGGAAAAACTGGAATGCTACTTGGCAAATCTTAGGCACCAGACATTAAAGAGTGGCTACTGTAAACAACGTAATAGAAGCTATGTCATCCCTCCCCATTGCCTCTCTATGCAGCCCTTTAGTTATGTTTCCTAGGAAAAGAGGTGTCTCGCTCTTGGTGTGAATAAAAGCCTGGTTTTGAAAAAGCCAAGGGGCCGGATCCTTGGGAAGGTGGAGAGTGGAGTAGTCCTGTAGACCTCCCTGGATCAAGGTCAACCGAACCCAGCAGAAGCTGCGCCCGATTATCTATGACAAGGAGCTAAAGGGTGGAGAAGACAAAAACGGGGTGTTACTGCTGAGCCTTTTACATCTGTTTTGTTTACTGAGAAAGCTCATTATTCCTTTTCTAGCTAAACTAATCATACTTGGAGACATGGCCTTGAGCACACACACAAAACTCCTGCAGCCAGCAGTAAGCTGTGATCAGCAGAAGACTGTGTAGCATTGTGGTCAGCAATCTGAATATACTCCTTCTTTGGAATGTAGCTTCCCTGGTTTCCTCTGAGGGAAATGGTTGTTCCTGGCCCCCACCCGCTTTCTTCTGGCACTGCTGAGACGAAGCACTTGATGATTCTCCTAGAAGAAACTGAGGGGCCTGCCCTGCAGGAGAATGTGGGGTTGGGGTCTCTTTTTTTTTTTTTTTTTTCCTTAAAGGAGGGGAAATTTGGAAGGAACACAATATTATTTTAAGTTTGACTATATTTAAACTCTCAGATTCTTACCAGATTGTTACCTGGTGTATGTTAGCAGGTTGCCAGGGACTTCAGAATGGCAATGTTGACATACACCTTGTGAGGAGCTGGGCTTTATATTATTAAAAATTCCCATTTTTGCATGACTTCAGCCACAATCTTTTGTGGTCAGCATTCATTCACTTGGTATGACGAAACTTCAGATATGCTAAAGTAAGGCTGGATCCAGCAATAATGAAATATTGATTTGGATTGCTGGGAAAGAGAAAGAGGGTGGTAGCTAGGGGAGGCAGGGGAGATTTTTCAAGTAAGAGTTGTCTCAATAGCAATGAAAAGAGCTGAACTGAACTCCCCATTCCTTTTGTTTTTTTCCTTTCTCCATCAGTAGGGACATATTTCATGAAGTCCCCATTGAGGTTAGATACGCTGAGCCTATTTGCATACTTGGAAGAGGTCCCCTTATAGAGGAGTACAGTGAATACCTCTGGCATTTCATATTTAAGTTCTAAATATAAATGCAGTCTAGAAGGAGTTTGTGAAACTATCCTAACTGCTTGCTTTTTCACTAACTAGACTTCTTAATGACGTGATTTTCTATGCTAGGGAAGTTCTGATTATAATATAGGCGTAAATGTGCATGTTGTGCACCCTTATTAATTGGAAGACTGAATATTTAATGCAGTGAGGGTGCGCATCTATTTACCGAGTGCACAAGGAATGCTGCGAAACCCGAGCACAAATAGCCCATAGATATGCAGGCCAAGACCTGCATTTACACTGCTTTGGGTAAAGACAAGAACTTCTGGACCACTAGAACAATTTGGCATATTGGCCTGGCGCACAGCGATGTGTGATTAAAAAACAATTCCACAGTGTGGATCCGTTTGAATACCAAGTTATTTTATAAAGCCTGCACTGTGTGTTTTGAATGCACATTTGCTCTTATGAATAACAGGAATTGTTTGGCTTGGCCTGCCTTTGTGCCGATGCCAGCTGGCACGGAGTGAAGCTGTGACACATGACACTACAGCTGTGTCCACATGTTTCTGCCTTGCAGTATCCACTTATATAATTTACTTTTTTGATCCACAGTTGAACTATTCAAGTGAGTATAATTTGCTTTTTTGATCCAGAGTTGAACTATTTAAGTGAGCTCATCAAATTACACATGCCAGCCACTTCTATGAGAAAACTTATTTTGCCACTGTTAAAAAAAAAACCAAACCAACTATATTCATTATTAGTCACTTGTGGCAATGCAGCAACTTTATTAAACCCATTGCAGTACAAGATACATCCCCAATTGAACTTGAGTATTTATTCCACTTGACACATATAATTGCAAGACAATAGCTCAGCATTTAATCAAATGAGCCATTAAAAGAGTAACTAATGATGACCTTACTGTAACTGATCGATCAGACCATGATGCTGCTTATGTTTTCCTGTATGTCACTGAGATGTTCGTATTTGCCATCACGGTCGGGTTTGCGATTGGCCAACAGTAGCCCACTAACTCCAAATCAGTAAGATTTTTTCCAGCCTGTTACAGGAACTCTTCTTATGCAATATTGTATTTAAGGTTGGTAAACTTGGAAAAATATAGCTGAAATTGAACTTAACCTAAACTGAACGTAGTACTCGGAAACTCTTGTTAAAGAAAACACACCAGCTCAATTCCAGATATCCAAGACCAAGGCAGGAAATACAAAGAAAATATGCAACAGCTTTTTTCAGCTTGCTGGTAAAGCAGAAATAACATGGCACTAATACAGACAACATTTTCATGTAAGCCTATTTTATTTTATTTACCTCTTCAATCACAGTGAAATAGGAGAGGGCAGGGATTTAGCTTTTTCCTCTGAATTTAGGAAATACTACCCAAGCGTTTTATTCCCAGTGCGCATTGAACTCCACTATGACATGCACTGTCGTGCGTTAATTCAGTGCAGCTTTTCGAATGTCAGGTCTCGTACAGACCAAAGTAGTTGCACATTATCTGCCGTATGGTCCTGGTAGAGCAACACACCGCGTTACAGAGCCAGGGTCACAAGTTCATGGCAGAAATGATTCATGTAGCCTAAAGGAGGGAGCCTAAATTCAATACGTGAGATCCGAGAGGAGAGCGGGGGGGCGATGCTGGTGGGTGCCCCTGTCCCAGGCTCTCCCCCTGCTGGCTCTTGCAGAAGAAGCAGAGAAGGTACGGAGAGTGCTGCCTATGATGTCCTGCGTGCACGTGGTGACCTGAGCTGTGAGATAGAGATTTATATATATGTACACACACACCCCCACACATATACATGCAAGGGAAAAGTTGACCTGAGTTTGAACACAGTTCACAGAGAGCTGTGGTGAGAGCTGAGACATGCATGACAACTGAATATTAAATTCTGTTAGCACTTGGAGTTATTGGGCAGCAAAGAGCTCTAAAGAAACGAAAGCAATTGAGGTTTAACAAAAAAAAAAAAAGAGAAAGTAGAACTTTAAAAATCTGAGTGTTTTCTCAAGGCACTCAGTGAGTATTATGTTCTTGGTCAATAACATTGCCTTTATGATTGTATTGACAACGTGTGCAGAAATGTATGTGGCATGGCAAATTGCAATTTAATGTCAAGTGACAATAAAACAGTCGGAGATTATTCAACTGAAACAAAATAACACTTTAATTAAGCATTCCACAGGATAGCTGTAACAAATATGTTATTAACACATAAAGTACTGTGTTTCAGGTAAGGCTCATGTGATTTCAGACCTGGGTCTGACAGTCCATGTTTCACTCATCCCATTGTGTTGAGGTGCAGCAGCATGTATGATCAGATCCAGTTGCCTTGAAACCAAAAGGGAGCCTTTCCATTTTAATGACCCATGAGTTACTGCACCTATTGAATTTGAGGCAAGACTTGGAAGAATGTACTCTTAGGCTAAATGACAAAGTTGCGTGTTGGGTTTGGTCTTTTTTTTTACAGAGAGGTGAACCTCAAAAAATTTGGTAGTTTAATTTCTGGGGCTTCTCCCAACTCTGAATTTCTAGTGCCTGCAGCACGAGCCTGGAAATCTCAGGGACAGGCTTTCCCATGTGGGTTTTGGTGCTTCCTGCACCCGGTCAGACTGGGGAGCAGAACCCAAAACCTCACTTGCTTGTGAAGTAGACACCATTGGGGTACAGGCTGTATGGGTGCCTAGGTGAGAGAAGATAGTGAAAGCCAGGAAGTGTGGATCTGTGTAGATACAGGCGTTAACTGAAGTTTTCCCAAGCCACTAAAAGGTTTCTCTGAGCTTTAAGATGGCTCTTGCTTAATTTTCTTGTTTCCTCCTTGTTTTCCTAAACAGGTCGGTACAATCAAGCTGAAATACAGTAAAAGAAATACTAGCTATTGTTAATGCTATTGAGACTTTTGATAGCCAGTTTCATCAGACAAACTTCAATCAGTGTTCAGTTTCTTTTAGGATGCATATTTCTATGAAACTTTATATTTTAAAAAACATGTTTTACTGGGGTGTGGAAGAAGTGGCTTGTATCAAGGCTTAGTAAGAGCCTGAGGAATAATCCACACTGTATCTTGTTCTGCAAGTTTTAAGTCAGGGAGGAACAAGTAGGCTGTATGTATAGGCTATGAGAAACAATCCCAAAGTAATCAAGTTTGTATTTTTAGGTATTGGACAACTCCCTTATATTCATTTATATGCAAAGAAAAATTGCAAGGTGGCTTGATATCTCCGTGAAGACCATGAAACTTCTAAAGTGTCCATCCTAGCAGGATGTCTTTCCTGACTTTGGGTTTAGCACTTCAAAAAATGAACATGAGAGTTACATTGCATGAAATATATACAAACACACGTACACATGTGCCATTTTCAAAGGGCTTGATCCCAACCCAGTTAAATAAATGCAACTGCTTGTGTTTTGAATCAAGCCCTGAATAGGTCATTCCTGCCTCGAGCTGTGCTGTTTATACCTTAAAGCTGTCTCTCTAAATAGCTGTGAGTGTCAGATTTGCCAATGGCAAGACAGTTGATGCATCTAATAAATAATGGTGTGCCATGTGGAACTGTTGCATCTTCTCTGAAGAAGTGCATCAAAGAAAGTGAGATTATTGTTTTCAATATCCATTGCATGATGATACATTAATTTTCAAGTGACAAAAGCACTGAATGGTTTTTGCTGCAGGACTTTTAGTTTCAGAGGAAAAAATGTCATTTGGCTGGATGCGTATGGAATATTGATGAAAGGTTTTGTAATCTCTTGTCAATTTAGGAAGCCTTCATGAAGTGGAAGAGTTCTTCATCACCCTGTCTCTCTGGGTCTTGGTCCCCACAGACCATGGAAAGTCTATCATAGCAAGAATCATTTCATGTCAACTTCGAGAGTTGTAAGGAAGTTGGTATGCATATACTCTGTGGTGAGAAAAGCAGGGACAAACTGTTGGAGAGGAATAGTTGAGCAGAGGGATATTGCCTCTTTTGTGTCGGGAGAATAGAATATTCCATTAGTTTAATGTAAGGGGGTTTTCCCATAGTTTTTCTTCTTATACTGGAACTTGGTAGAAAAAAGTCTTAGGCGTTTCTACATCTTGTGAAACCACTTTTTTCAATAGTTTCTTAATTTACTAATTGTCTTCACTCTTGGTGGAAACATCTCCTTTATCAATTGACAGCATCTGATGGGGGGGTTGGGTTTTTTCCAGTAAGAAATGGTGGATCCTGATTTCTTTTATTTTTTCTTCCTCCCCTCCACCCTTAACAGGAGCTTAAATCTACAGTTTGAACATCCCTAGCTAATTTGCTGCTGAAAATTTTAACAACTTTTCCTTTTTTAATCAAAGTCATCTTGTACTGCAGATTTAAACTTTTCTTTCACTGTGCTTACTATAAGTCACAGGCAAATGAGTTAGAGGGATTTGGTGAACCTTGCAATATTCAGGGAACCATAACTTGTACTTGTCTGACTTCATATATGCCAGATACAACCTATTAATTTGGAAAGTGATTTTTCCTGTTGACAGAGTTTGACTTTTGAATGAAAATATG
Organism: Haliaeetus albicilla; assembly: GCF_947461875.1. Lineage (NCBI taxonomy): Eukaryota > Metazoa > Chordata > Aves > Accipitriformes > Accipitridae > Haliaeetus > Haliaeetus albicilla. Next base: position 27,912,508 of record NC_091489.1, read on the forward strand.
GCTTGGAAGGAGAAAAAGATTGAGAGTGTGTTGGTCATCCAATAACTATCAGTGTCTCTGTGACATTTGGATATTTTGTCTTTCTCCTGCCCAAGTGTTGTGTAAAGAGCTTATATATGTGTGTGTGTGTACGTAAGCCTGTGTGTGTGCACGTAAGTTTCTGGTGTGGTGGCAATAAGATCCATAGTGATGGACTTACAGTCATACAATTTTGTCAGGAGTGACCAGAACCTATGTCAAATACAAGCTACCTCTAACATAGTTGGAGTTTGGAAGATGCTCCACAATGACTTCAGGAGAGACAAAGTGGTCTGACCATAACAACTGGTGGAAATCTACACATAGGGGTGAAAAGACAAGAATTGGTCACTGATGTTTGGAGTCCCCTCCTGTGACCAAGGTGCTAGACTTGAATTTAAAGCAGCCTTGTGGGACAGTGCCTTGATCTCTCACACAAGATAAGTGAGCTTAGTCAAATACTGGACAGTGAAGAAATGGAATGTTTTACCTTTGCTGTCTGAGAGTCATAGTAATAAAATAGCAGCCTAAATGCTTTGGGATGACACATGACAGCTATTTGCAAAGTGATTAATCTTTAGAAAACTAATGTAAAGAAAAACAGGCCTTCTTCCTGGCTTTTTTTTTTTTATAGCTCTCCCTTTGAAACTAGAAAGATTTAATAAAAAGTCTACACCCCCCCCCCCAAAAAAGTTGGTCTCTTCCCTCCCTAAAAGCCATTTACCATCTAAACAGAAGTTTTTGACAGAAGCATTTCAATCAGCTCTACAGCAAGTTTTCAGAAATATTTGGTCGTGTTTTGAGCAGTCTCTCTGGACAGATTTGTTTGAAGACATTGCAGTTGATAGTTTAGGTGAGTGCTAAATAATTGCGGCTTTCCGTTTTTCTAGACAAACTTGATACAATGCATTTTCCAATTAAATTTCTAGTTGCAGTGGTTACCATTTTGGAAGCAACATCTGCCAACTGTTACCATACTGTGGTATCTGACGTACCACGCTTATTTCCTATTCTGAGGGCAGAGCAGACTATGCTATCTCCTACAGAACTTTGAGGTAAATGTTGATTAATGCTGACTTTTTAATGGTAACCACTGTGATTTTTTTTTCCCTATAATTCATGGTATTATACATAATAATAATATGAATATCACTGAATTATTTATACACTTATGTTGGTAAATAATGATGAGGTAATAACAATGAATTATTTCTATATTTACACCAGTAAATAATGACAAGGAAGAGAAATTATTTAAAGTAGGCTCAGTCTCTTGCTAGCCTACACCAATTAAAAGATGTTTGCAAATGTATTTTCATGCCAAAAGAATGGAGCTGCCTTGGGGAGTTTTTAGACTTCAAAAAACATTTAGAGGTTATAACGTTCAAGCGAAGCCTCAGCATGATGGTGTAGCAGCAGTCACTGCCACCACCCTTGGATGTATACATGGAAGTGAAAGACAAGAGTTGCATTTACTGATACTTTGTGTTGCTGAGACTTGTACCAGGCCATGCAGTTTGAGTTTCCACTTTTGAGAAGGATGTTCAGGTGCGAGTCCAGCAAGTAGCTGTAGGAAACCTCTGAAGGTGATAGAGATGAAGAACCTCCTCTGCTCGGCTTTGCAAAAAGGAAGATTGAGAGGTGACTTGGTTTGAAGCTCTCAAGGGACTGAAGTACCAAGCAATAAAAAATTGTTTAATTTGGTGAATAAATGATGCAAAACAAAACCAGTATCAGGAAGCTGGAATAAGACATGTAAATTGGAAATGTAAGCACTTCTGGAATAAATAACTGCTCAAACGAACTGCCAATACGAGAGGTAGTTTTTTGCTTCTTCAAATCAAGACAGAAGGCTGTTTTCTAGATAATAAGCATTGAACAGTGGGTAAATAAATCCTGCTCGGACTTTTCCACATAGAAAAGGGTCAGCTACTCATGCCTAAATTAGCAGTGGGTAAACACTGTTTTTCTGCATTTAGCTGTAGCCATGCATGTGATTTTGGCTGAACACCATTAGCAGAGTTTACTAGAAGGACAACTTCATCCATGGCATTTCATAGCCTGTGATAAACAGTTCAGCCTGGATAAAGTCATGTTTCCTCCAAACTTAAATTGCATGGAGCTGTTGCGTGCAGTGTGTGTTGTGGGAGGTGTGGAGCATGAGATGGAGACAAGGAGGGTCTGGGATCCGTTTCCAGCCCTGCCACCAACTGTCTGTCTTTGGGCTATTATTCAGCTGTCGGTTCCCTGCTTTCCCACTTATAAAATTGGCATAACGATATTTACCTCATTTAGGAAGCATGTCATGATCTTCAGCTAAAAATTTCAAGGGCTATTACTATTTATTGTTGTGTTGTATTTTTGATCGAGTTTGCTCAGAGTTATTTCTTGGCACTTCTGCAAATGCTCCTGGCTTCTGTTCTGAAGGATTTCACAAGTTTGTGGATGGGAGCTGATTTTCTTATTCTCTAGTTCAAAAGAGGGGAGGGCGCCCTTTTGAATCTGAGAAGAAGGTGAAAAATGCAACTTTTTAAATGGTCAGGTCCTGCTGTGAAACTCTTGGATGTGGGAGGACAGTCAAAGTTGTGCAACGGGCATCTCCTGGAAAGGAGAAAAGTTGAGGAATTGCTTCTTTCGCTTTTATAACTCCATTCTCAGGGAAATTTCCTCCTTTAAAGCTGTTGTGTTACTTAAGATAAGAATGAGATTGCTTCCTGTAACTGTGGGAGATGCATTAGATAGGAATGTTTTTCGGGGTAGGACAGGAGCAGGTCAGAAGAAAGCAGTGATTATTTTGACTGCTCGCCTGATTCAAGGTGCTCGGCTGAAGCATACCTTCCCTCCATGGGTGGCCTTTTTCCAAAGGCATTTAAATAACTTGGAAGCGCAAGCCCTACTGACTTCCAGTCTTGTGCAAACCTGCTGTGGAGCTGGGTTCGCATCCTCCTCCTCTGATTGCCTAAGGTAGGTTCAGCCAGCCAGGACCCAGGAGAAATAATGGCAGGAGGAACATCTTCTGTGCCGCTTGTCCCAGCAAGTCAACTTAAAACACTGCGTGTGTGATGAAGAGCAACGCAAAAACCTGACTAGTGTATGAACAGCTGCCGTCCCCAAAAAAGTGGATGAAGCTGCCATCTGAACATCACCGGCTGAGTTTTGAACTCCATTATTGGAGCAAGGCTATTTTTGAAGAGAGAAAAATGAAATAAAAAAGCCAAAATGGAGTAAGTCCTTTTGGAATGACTCTGGAGAAGCCAAGCTCCAGCTTTGAAATTTTTTCCCCAGCACGACTATCATTAGCCAAGTTGTAATCCGTGTGAAAACCAAGACAAGTTAAATGGTAGCAGAGCTATCAAACACAGAACAAGGTTTTTGGAGAAGGAATAGCAAATCCCCGTGAGACTTTGTACCTGCAGAGCTCACGGCCTTTTATCTTTCATTAGCAAATATTGTGCGTTATTGGACAGTGCCTTGTGCAGTTACTTACAGGAATATTTAATCAAATAATCTACTCTTCTCCCAGGCGGCTTAGACCACTGCAGTTTTATAGTTACCTACTTCAGCTGGAACAGTTCCTTTCAGCTGTAAAAGCAAATATGCAACATGGAAAAAAGTCTCTTTTTATCAAAACAGACAGAACTATTCCAGCTGCTGATATTAAGGTAAAAATAGCAAGGTTAAATGTTAAACAATCTCTGAGTGGACGTTTATAACTACAAAGAAAGCCAGACCAATTGCTCTGAAAGCACATTCTTTTTTTCTTTTTTTTTTTTTTTAAAGAAATAATAATAATAATAAAAAGGTCTTGTTTTACTTCTCAAAAGAAAATTTATTTTCCCCTATTGCTGATGATTAAATACAGTGGAAACTAGTTCCCTTGATAACAAATACATCAGTAATGTGTGATGCTTCCTGCCCCAGCATCTTGTAACTCACAAAAGTTTCCATGGCCAGATTTCAATGCTCAAAGTGCTAATAATGTCTGCTAGTCAGCCTTCCTACTGCTCAGAAAATTTCACTCCTGCGGCTTTTTGGCTTGTTTTGAGAAATCACTGTAGAGGTTAGTGAACTTTTCAATGTGTTGGTATTTAAACTGTGGTCAGACAGTGTAAAAAAAAAAAAAAAAAGAAGAAAGAGAAGAAAAAAGTTAGTTCATAAAAAGATATTCCCCCTTAATAATTGTTTGTATGATCATTTGCATGGCAACTGAACTGATTGTGAAACCTCCATGTTAAAATGGAATTCCTCTGACTCTTAAAATATCTTGAAAAATATAGTGCATTAAATGAAAATATGCTTAAAACAATGCTGGGGTTTTGTTCCAGAGAAACATTTGGGCACTTTCACTGGGAAAGGAGGTTAAAAGGTTGTCAATGCTTTCTCCAGGGGCTCTGTCTGACAGTGAACATGTGTTTCCTCCCTTTAATCGGCTCGCCAGTAGCCAGAAAGCTGCTTGTTTTCTGCAGAGGTTGTCAAAAATGATTTCAGTCTGGAGACGATGAATGATAAAAGAGGTTTTCAAACACAGTTTTGCACTGTAGCATTTGCAGTCCCAGAGAGGATGGATTGTATTACAATCTCGGTGCAAAGGGCCATGTTCCTGTAGCAAGAAAACAGTGCCTCGCTCAACCTGTTTGATGCTCCCACTTTCCTTTCAAAGTTGAAAAATAGAAGCTAGACCTCAACTAAAGAAAAAAAAAAAAAAGAAAAAAAATCATCCCCAGAGTGTGTTCTTTCTCTCTGGTAAATTAAGTGGTTTATATATTTAGTAAAATTTCTATTTTCCTCATGCGGGTCCTGGGAGTTGCGTTTCCTTCAGGAGTTTATGGAGTGCTTGTTCTTCTCCTGGATATTTTATACTGGCTGCAGAGCTGTTTCCTCTGAAGTTAGCAATAAAACTTTCTCCACGAAGACCAGGCCTATAGTCAAAAGACCTGACACCATAAAATACCGACCTACCTTAGCTTCCGCTGAAATCACCCTTTCAGATAGCACTCAGCATCTTCCTGATGTAAGTACTTGTGTGTATGCAGAAACCTAATTCTTTATTTTCAGGCAAGACTTTGAAAATGGGGTAAGTAATGCCAGTGAAACAGTTTTCACCTGCAGAGGTTAATGCCAAATCCAGAATCCAACAGGGGATTTATGAAGCCAGCTAGACCCTGATGCCATTTCAGCTGACAGTATTGCTAACTCTACAGGCTCAGAAATTCTATACATGAGATTTTTAGAAAAACAAAAGTGTAATAACATCAGCAGTAAGCCCTGCCCATGATACATGGTTTTATTCCTGAACTCCTGCAGCCTGTACCCAATGCCTGTGTGATGGTTAGTTGCCTCATCTCCCATGCACATTGATTAATGTGATGCTGGATGTCTCGCCGTTGTATAAGCTGCTTTTTGCTCAGAAATTCATTCTTTCTCCCCAAACTCCAAATCAGTTCAGTATTTTGTCCCACACCACTGCCATTTTGGTCCTTCCCCACTTTCCCACTGCCAAGTCCTATCTAATCTCTGTCACCTTTCTCTTCACATGAATTCTGCCACCAAATCCTTCTTTTGCCCAACCTTTCCCTTAACTCCATCTATCTCTTGGTTTTATACTCATAATTCTATCTATATTATTCCTTGGCTTTTTCACTAAAGTCAGCCAGGAGAAGGTGCAGAGGGGAGCACCTGCCAGTGCTCTTCACCCTCCAATTCCCCATCCTTGTGTTTTTAGGAGGGAAGACCTCAGGAGTCGTCCTTGTTGACCCATGCCAGCTTCTCCCCATGAGGCTGGCAGGCAGCAGGGGAATGTCCCCTCTCCAGGCTGGTGTTGGCTGTTGCTGGATTCATCTGCCCCGGCTGGAGCTGCCTCTAGCTTTGCCAAAACTTGGGTGGAAAAAGAGCTGATGGTGCAGCAGGAGCGGGAACCACTTGGGGGATAACTGAGCTCAGCAAGTGCCCCTGAGTAAGTACTGTGCAATGCAGGTCAGATGCATGGAAGGAAAACAAAGTTTAGACATACTGAATATATTTGGTTGCTCGAGGACACTTTCCATGTTTTTCTATTCTTTTCCTTTTCTTTTGCTTTTTAACTGAAAGAAAAGAGTGTGGCAGAGTTTCTATCACGAGTTTCAGCGATTCTCCTTTCAGTTACGTTGCACTGCTGCTAACAGGAACTTCCTGTTTAGTTGCTGCATTAAAAGGACATACATAAACAGGAGAGTCCCAGAAATGACTAAACACTAAGCGCAGAAGGTTTTTATTATCATCTTTTGACTCTTGTACATGGGGAAGGCTTCATTCCTTCTTTTTTCTTTTCTTTTTTTTTTTTTTTCTGGGCACAACTAAATTCCAAAATATTTCTTAAGTGGTAGCTTGTATTCCGGTCTTTATTATTTCTGACAATATTTTAAATAGTTGGAGTTGAATTTTCTGCCAAGAAAGGCAGGCTGTCAGGCAGCAACTGTATTGTGTAGAACCAAAAATTGAATATACACTCAAAGCATACTTGGGAAACTTGAACACAGAACTGGACAACATCATTTTTCATCTGAATGTGATTACTGGTTAAGCGGCGTAATGTCACTGGGAGGTTTTGCTGCACTTATGGTCAGCTTGGAAATCTTCTCCATCGGTGCCAAAAAAGCATATAACAGGTGCATGGAGAATTTGCTAACGTGCTTTGAAGAACCTGTGCAAAACAAGAAATAGTGCACATGCCTTGAAAGTCACCATCGGTCCCAACAGCACCTATGTCATGTTGCTCTTGACTAATTCTTGGGCAGCACTTCGAATATTTAAAACACCATCTCAGCACAAAGTGTCATCATGACCTTGGCTTTCTCAAAACTCTCCCCATCCAAACTGAAGCGTCAGGGAAAGACAGGGTGAAGGCAGCACATCCCACCAGGAGAAAGTTCAACTCCTCCTCTTCCTCACGCTGAAATATTTGGCTAATGTCATAGAGATTTGGCTAAGCGGATTCAATCAACTGTTTTCACTCTATTATAGTTCATAATCCCTATTCAAGATGAAGTGCACTGCAGCCTAATGAATGTGGTAATGGAATCCTTGTGTATGTTTTTCCACAGCAGGGTGCAGATTAGCATAAGTGTCATATTCTGTTGGCATGCCTGCTATTATATCTGAGGCGTTGCACACACTGGGAATTTTTCAACTGGATAATAATAAGATGAATATGGTATGCACATGCACATAGAACACACGGGTTTTAGAAAGTGATCTATAAAAAATCTCACCTGGAGGGGCATTATGATAGATTAACTTTGCATTTTGGCTTAAAAACGTAATGTTTAAGCCAAGCGTATGGTAACATGAGTACAAAAGAATTAGATGAAATTTCATGCACAGTTTTAAAGAATGTTGTCATTTAGGGCAGTGGAGTGCTGAAAAGTATTCTGTAGGTCTTAGGGTTTCATATATTCATATATTTCATACATTCAAGTTCAAAAGCCTGGCTGGGACGTCCCCCTTGCTCAGAGCTGATTGTTGCAGCTCCAAGAGATGGCACACAGGTAGAGGAAAGCTTCTGGGTTGTAGAAGATCACCCTGTACACGCCGCCTCAGGCAGTCACTGTCAATCTGTGAAAGACAAAGAAGAAAACCCCGATTACCTTCATTTCAATAGCACTTTGGTTTTACCTGCTGAATGGTGGGGTTTTTTTCACAGGCTGATCCAACTATTTGAGCAGAAGTTCATGCTCAAACAAAAATCCCTCCCAAAACACAGAGTCAAGTGCTCGCCATGAATCGGTGTATAGCTTTCGGTCAATGTTTATGACCTCTGAATTGAATTTTTCTCTGACTTGTTGGATGCATTTTTAATTGCTTAAGGCATTTTAGTTTTCGTCTGGTTAAAGAAACCCTTGATGAATCTCCTTGCACATCACTAGGAGAGACAGCACAGCTTATGATTAGTCCCAGAATTTATTACTTGATTATGGAAAGTGCAGACCTGAGAAATTCATACCACTTAAGCGATGGTTTAGTGTGACTAATCAAAGAGGTTTTCCTGGCACATGGGAGGTATCAATATATATAGACTAGTGTAGAAAAGTGTATCTTTATGCTTTTAAGCATGGTGGCACGGTAACAGCTTAAGCATGTTAATCAGCTCAAGGTAAGTGCTGTTTCTGTATCATATTTTAATCTGACTCTTTCTGCAGTGTTAGAGAAATTATATCTGTAGCTGCAATAATATTTAGGAAAGAAATTGTTTGCCAAGTGAACAAGACGAACCAGTCATTCAGACCTGAGAATTAATCATGAATTTCGTTTACCTTTATTATCAGTATATTTCTGCACAATCACCACAAGTCAAACTATTTGAACTTTACCGAGAAGGTAGCAAGCCATCAAAGGGTGTTAATGTTTGTTTGTTTGGTATTTAGTCTGGAGGAGCTTTGCTTTTAAAAAAGATCTATTATTGTGGGTCAGTAATCTGATATATTTTTCCTGACAACAAAACTTGGACTTCAGGGGGCTAGGATAATATCTGCGATACAGTTGAGTTGCAAGTGTTATTCTCTATTGTTTTCCAAAGCCTGAATGACCTTTTCAAAACTCAAAGAAACCTGTGTCTCACACGTGTGCATATTAGCAAGAATTGGCTTTCTAGCAACTCTACAAAGCTCATTTAAAAAAAAATAAAATAAAAAAATCCCACTGCTGGTTGAAAGAATGTGAATTGGAGTTTCCAGTGAAGTTCAAGCACCCTTTACAATCACATCACCCCTTTCCTTGAACGTGGTATAAAGAGGCTGGGTGGCAAATGTATTTAAGACTCTGAGGAAAAGGGCTGTTAAGTCGACCTTGGTAACTTAACTGAAACAGTATACGTGTAAATCCATCACAAATCCCTGGCCTTTTACAACTCCTGTCCCAATGGAAATCAGATCACAGAACTGTTTACAAGAGACTACGAGTCATTTGGATAAAGAGCCATGACAGCAGGCCCTGTATTATTTGAAATTTTAGTAACCCAAGCCTAAATAAATATTCTATAAGCAAAATAACAAGGATTAAGTAATTATTATGAGGTGATTATACTTATGGTATTTAGTATTTAGCAGAGAACAATTTCACTGTAAATATCGATGCCTTGCCTTTTTGCAATCAGTTGTAATTTTCTGTGTTTAAAGATAACACTCCCATTTAAAAAAAAAAATACGTGCATATATTTTACCCTGAGCTTTAGATGTCCTGAATAGTAATCTTTGAAACCACTAGAAGTAGTGCCATAAAAATACTTTACAACATTGTTTAATGTATGAGCTAATCCCCAGCTAATGGTCAATTTTTGCCATTTTTTCTAAGTGGAGAGGGGAGGGTGGGGAACCTGCTCCCGTTCAGCCAAACGCCCCATCGGCGCAGGAACAAAAGGGAATCACTTCAAGTTTTAGTGCTCTGCGAAACCTTCTTGGCATCACAAACAAATACTACATTTTCATCAGTGCTTCAATTAATCTTCCCCAAATAATACTTTATGAGCATATGCTTGGAAATGGTTGTATTAAACTCATGTAAGGTTGGGTAGTGGGTTTTTTCCTTCTTACCCAAAGACACTTAGAAATATTTACTGCAAACAGATGTGAGTATACCATTAACATGAAGAATTAAAGTTCTTTCTCGGGGAAATCATTATTTTACAATTAATAATTGTAGAAAGGGAGGAGGCCTGCCTGTATGCCTAGTGTTATAGGAAGCCCCTGGATTGCTCTGAGTGAAATTTGCCTTTAATGCTTCTTGTTATAGTTGGGGCTGCCTCATCCTTACCTGGCTATGCAGCCGCCCTCACGGTCCCCATCCCACATGCCACCTACCAGCAGCTCTTTCCTGAGTCCTTTGCATGGGGGGAGCTTTATGGAAGCAAATAAGTGAAAACCACCCCCCTTATTTCTCTTCAAGGTGAAATTATTGCTCAGTGTGATCAGTTATGGAAACGGGCTGCTCACGTGTAATGGTTTTGTGGCTCCGCTGATGACGTGAGCATCCTATGGGCAGGTCAGCTGTCTGGTAGCTGGTTGAGCTCATGACATGAAGTCCTTGTTTTGCACCAGCCTGCATACAGGGATGATAGCTGTGACCCATCTGGCTGCCTGGAGTTTCAAGTTCTTTTCTCAGCCCTTCTGTAGGTTTCTGGTGTCTGTCCTGGGCACATGAGGTTACTGAGATGTTTTGTCCTTGAAAAAGTAGAAATAACACTGTTGCCTGGGGGTGCCCAAAGCCTTAAGTTGTTAATATTGGTAATGTCCTTAGAGATCCTTGCAGGGAGGATGCTGTGTAACTGGGTTTGTGATTCGGGAAAGAGAAAATAAGGGTACTGATGAGATTGTACCTCTCAGGCAGGAGCATGGAGATGAAGGGCATTTACTGCAATCTGTGGTGGCGAAGTGATAGTGTGGACACCTGCACCCCAAACTGATACCTCTGATGTGCACCACAAAGATCACACAGCTGTAATATATATATATTTTTTTTAGTGCATTTGTTTTGTTACCTATTTTCTGTGCAGTGAGGAAGCCCAAAACACAATAGACGTACAGGGAAATGTTTATTTTCCTTGTGTAGAAAAGGACTAAAGTTCTGTGCTGGGGTTTTTGTAAGTGGCTGTCATTTAGCATGTTGCAATTGAAGGACAGAAGGAAACTGGGGGTGTGGGGAAATCAGTGTCCTCTGGTGCTGTCTCATGAAGCCAATACCCACTGTGATTTTTCAGAGGGAGAACAGAGCTCTCTGTCCCACAGTGTCTTCATAAGCTGAGCACATATGCATACATACACTGAGGAAAATGTGTCTATATAAATACATAGCTCTTCAATGGCTAAGCCAGCAGTCATTTGGTGGCTACAGTCATCTGCATCTGACATCAGTGATGCAGAGATGTGTAGTGCAGGGGAGAAGCTGTCTGTTTTCTGAAGAAAACTGCTCCAAACACTGTTATCCTCCCACTGTTGCTAACTTCAGTCTGCAGAACCGTGATTTTGATGAAAATCCTCTGAAGCTCATCCCTCTGTGGACAGCAGATGCTGCTTCTCTCCTTGCTTAGACGTGGCTCCCACAGCTTGGTCTGGAGCAAACCCAGCCCATGCCTGAAGGCACTTGCTACTTATAAAAAGACCAGCACCTCACAGGTAGGAGCAGGATGAGAACTGTGTTATGTATCAACTCCCCTTTTTACAGCCAAGGAAGACAATTTGCAGCCTGCAGCTCTGGGTGGTGAATGAACCTCAGCTGTATTGATGGCTAGGTGTAAAAGAGGGTCATAAATGCTACCAAAATCTTGTCAAAGTATTGTGTCGGGGAAATCACCCAGTTGCTGCTCTGTGTGCTCTCCTTCCACTAACCTCCTGGCCTGGACCACTGAAATTATTACAGCTTCAATTATCAGGCAATAGATGGCCCTTTGCTGAAAGCAGGGAAGTGGCTGGCAATCCTAATTAGATCCTGATCCTGGAGATGTAATGCTCCTCTCATTTCCAGTCCCTTTACAGTCAAAACTCCCTGAATTAAGTGGAATTCAGTCTGATTTACATTGTGAGGAGACTTGGGATTGAGTCTGTGGCACCTTTGCAAGAGAAGCATTTGCTCTCCTGGTTGACAGTAGCAAGACCAACGTACTCACTACCCTGTGGGAGCAAGCTGTAAAATCTCAAATGGATTTTTAACTTCTTGTTTGTTGGACACATCACTGCAGTAAAGCTGCCCTGGGAGCAATCTGTACCTGTGTCCTCACCCACCTTCTTGTCCTCAGCCTAATGGGGGACTAAATGCTGTTCTTTGAGGGGAGCAAAGGAAAGAACTGATGCCTTCAGGTATGAGATGCTGCACAGAAATAGCCTAAGAAATATATGCAGTCAACTTCCCAAATGGCTAAGCTTTGCTATGGTTTACTTTGGTGCACAGGGAAGCAAAGTCAGAGTGGATGTGTAGAGCAAAATAGTCAATGCTGAGGATCTGCTACCTTCCCTATGCATGCACTGTGGAAGGGTTTCCCCTGGATTAGCTTTCACCTGGTTCCCATGGACTGAGTGCCTGGTGTGCATTAAATGTATATCTTCCAGCTTTCATTTCATCTGAACAGGTCTTCACTTTGCACACCACAAAAACAGCTCACAGTTTGAACCAAAGTGCTATAGTCGTGCACATTCCTAATTCAAGCTAAAATGGGACAGATGCATCCTTAGACCTGTCCTGGGTGCATGGTGTCAGGCGGATCCTTATTACCTGCAAGATCCTGCACCTCCCCACCCAGCCCCATCCTCCATCAGCTCAGGGACACTCCCTGTCCCTGAGCTGCAAAGCCAGAGAGTCCATCATTCCTCTTTTCCCACAATAATTTGCACATAACTAGCTAGCAGTTACAATTTAGCATTTTCTCCTAGCATCAGCTAAATAATAGTGACATTCTCCCTACTGTCATTGGGCTTTGCTAATTTTAGCTCAGATGTAGTTCTTATTTCTTCAGGAGAGCCATAAAACCTTCTTCCAGCTTTGCATTTTATTCCTCTTTGAAGCCCAAACAAATTAGCAAGGTTGAGAACTTTATTTTCGGAGTTCATTAAGCCCTTAACAGTAAATCCTTTTCTCACGTTCCAGATGTTGTGGTTTTCCTGACCTCAGTTTATATTTCCCTGTGATGTGAACAAGTCGACGTCTTATTCAGGCCTTACCAATTTCTTTGGAGAGCCGAGCAAAAAGGGGGACACAAGTAGCCTCCTGAAAGGTTTTTGGAGAGAGAGAATGATAAAAATCTTTGTGCTATCATAGCAGCCGATGCTTCGTCTGTAGTCATTAGGCCTTGCCTCCGCTGCTTAGCACCCTGACCTCTGCAGAGCTATTTTTACATATTAAATGCGTTTTTACCAATATATTTTTCATCTTTTTCCTTTTCACTTGATTACTTTACATCTCGGAGGTAGCACTTACCTGCATTCGGGTTTGTCTAAAGTGTGGCCCTTGAATAAATTAAGCATGTTGTTTTGGCAACCTGTCAAAATCTGCACAAATCCTTCTTTTCCGCTTTGATTCTGCAGAGCATTTTGAACATGCTGAAATTTAGCAGTTTGGGCAGTCCCCTGGATTTGAGTGTTGTTAATTATGCATCATATGCATTAATTAAATACCTGAACGTATCTATTCTCTTCCAGCCACTGGTGAATCATTTTAAATGTAGTTTGTGCCTTTTTATCCTCTTCAAATGTTGGATTTTTGAAGACAAGCACCTGCAAGCCTTTTAGGAGGTGTTAGTCCTGCTGTTACTGACATTTTAATAAATGCAGAAATAAATGCTCCCCACCAAATTGTCTAATGTCAACACTTACCTCATCGAAAGAAGTGAGTCAGTTTGAACAGAATTTATAACATGTGCCGTACCTATAGCTGCCTAATGTGAAGCGCATCCAGTTGTGTATCCATTTTTCCTGTTTTCTTTGAAACCATAGTAACTATCAGACTGTGTTCATAAATATTACAATGAATATTTGTCTTTGTGCACTTGCACAGGGAAACATATGAAAAATGGATCAAAGACAGCAATTCATAAAGGGGAAAAAAAAAATCCCTTCCACGTGATGTATCAGTCTGCTTTCCACACAAGTGTAGGCGCTCTTCTTGCCAGCAAATATTTTACGGTGGGGTAAGACAAATACAGTAATAAAGAGTAATGCCCTGAACCAAGAGAGCACCGGTATTTGGTGACTTCTTGCTTAAGAGAGCACCTCAAGGCATTGCCAAATGTGACAGGCAAGATGCTGCTTTGCTGTCTGCAAATAAGCGTTTCTGGGAAGAGAGAGGCTTGCACTAGCATTTTGGCTGGCTGCTGGGGGTTTGGGTATCTTTCAGCTGAAATAACTGGGGGAAGTGGAGAGGGAGGGAGGGAGGGAGGAGAAGATGTTTAAATGCAGCTGAATCCAACCTCTGATATTGCAAAGCTTCCTAGGGGTGGCACAAGGCACAGGCAGTGCTTAACTCTTGTTGGGAGGCTTTGGCATCATCTGTTTGGCCTTGGGGCTGGCTGGCTGTCCCAGCAGGCAATATTCGTCCTGCGGGGACCGCAGGAAAGCTAGAGGTGTTTATGCATCTAAACTCCAGTGTTTGCAGGGGTAGCAGGAGAGCTGGTCAACAGTATTGTATCATTTCAGCTTTTCTTTTTATAGAATGCTGTATTTTTATGGTTCTTGTGGACACAAAAAAACCCTGGTGTTTTTAATCTATCTATTTATTTTACCAGTCTAATGTGTTGGCTAGCCTCTGTACTATCCATTTGCTGAAAGCAGTCTCATGTAAAGAAAATATCTGAACAGGATCGTCATGGAGACAGGTTATGAACTCTGTTTCAGTTTGGTGAAATCAGGTAATTCTTTGGCTAGAGACAAGTGAATAACAGAAGAAATTGCGTTATCTAGCAATAAGTGAAGTTTCGGAGGTTTGAGTTTTGTCTGGATGATAGCAAATAGTTGAGCCCCATAGCTGGGATATCCAGGTTTAAGATACTAAAAATTGGCCAGAAACATCTTGAAAGCAGGTCACCTTTCTATTATTTCTTGTCGATAGACAAACCACAAAGGATTTTTTTCTACCTTTTCTTTTTGGGGGGTGGGGGAAGAAGCACCTAGAGATGGGGTCATATCACCTCCTCTGTCCTCTATGTCTGAGGATGAAAGTGATAGAGAAAACTTAACCGAGCTTTGGGGATTTTTGACAGGTTTAATTCAGGGCTGCATCACCTTCTCGGTTTCACCACTGGAAAGCCAGAATAATTTTGTATTTTCTTTACTTAACAGACATGAGTCTGGTCTCCTCTACACCAAGTCAGGCAGAAGCCTATCACTGCTGACACAGTCCCAGGATAAAGTGTATGTAAGCTATATTATGAGTCAGGGTCTAAAATCAGGAGCCAGAGTTCCCAGCATCAGTGTGATAAAAATGTTGGGTTTGTTTTCTTTGCGTTCCTGTTTCTGACTCTCTGCGTTATGTTTTGAGGCTTGCATCCAAAACCAAAAGGGATTGAAAATTATTGGAGATGAGGGGTGGGATGAAGTCAAGCCTGAAATTTTAATGAAAATATTGAATATCTCAAGATTTGTGATAAAGCATTGGGAGTGGGCAGCGCAGCCAGGGTACGGGTCTCTGAGCTCCCTTCCCACTTCAGAGTGGCCTCACAGGTCTGCTGGTGAAAGCCAAATTGAACTCAAAGTCATTGTTACATGTCTGGGAGTACAGCCTGGCCACGGCGTTGATTTTCATCATGGACCAGGTTAAGTGGCTTGGGACTGGGAGAGGAATTGCCATCTGATGACTTTAAAAGTGGTTACTGAAGAGCTCTGAATAGTTCTATTCATTGCAGAGATGCTGTCAGGGTATGAACTAGTAAAAACATGGAGAACAAATGAAGAGAGTAAGCTAATGGTGCTGGGTCTGGAAAACCCAGATCACTCCACGATGCATTTCCACTTACCCTTCTGCATGCACAGACACCTGTTTTGTGAGAAATATAGGTTTTCCTGAAAAGCCCTGAGGTGCACCTGTGTGTCAGGGTGAGGTAATGGTAGACGGGAATGGATTTCAGCTGAGACAAGGAGTGGCAAAGAAGTATGTGTATGTTTTCAGGACCCACCCAGAAATGCTGAGGGGGCAAGGTTAAGATGGGGTGGAAATTTGGGGTGGGGGGTGACAGTGGGAGGCAGGCAAATTGGTGTGAGAGCCTGAGGCCACCTCTGTCCTCCCAGGAATTCCTTGGTACTTGAGCCTGCAGCTGAGAAAAACACGGCTCTGACTGGCACTTGCAGATTTCCCTTCCATTAGAAATTGTGCTGCATGATCAGGCTATTCAGATATTAGAGAGAAAAGTGTGGTCAAGCAGGAGATAAAATTGCCAATTAATTTTTGGTGAAGGGTTTTTTTCCAATAGATGTGTTCCATATTTGAAGTTTCTGTTATTAAATAAGTTTGGGGGAGCTTTTTTTTTTTTTGCTTCTTGGGGAGAAAAAAAGTCAAATGTTTGCCTTAGAATATGTTGGTTGTTCTTTCTGAATTTTTTTTAAATTTAATTTTTAATTAACACATTTCACTGAAAAAATGCAAACAAACTGCGTTTCCAGAGTCTTGCAACTAGTGCCTCTGAGCCTCTGGTGCTGCTAATGACCAGTGGCCAGTGCTGATCTAGCCTGTTAGGAGTCCAGCTACCAAAACTGGACTCCTTGGTGGTTGACAAAATGTAGTTTAAGGGAAGAAAATTTAAACATTTATCCCTCCATCCTGAAAAATAGACATACAGGGTCAGAACGTGGCTTTCTCCCTGTTGTGCAGTAACGTAGGGTTGGCCAAGGGGTTGGCTCTTAGGCTTTTGTGAAACCCGTGTCTCAGCTGGGGCTGGGCTTGCCCAGGAGCTGCTGGGAGAGACAAACCTTCTGTGGTGAGTGCATGTGATAGGGGGTGCCCATATGGTGTCTCTGGGTCACCCTAGTCTGCAGTTGAGCAGAGGACCCAAAAAAACAACTGGACCTTTTTTTACTGTGAGCCATTCAAGGAGCAGCCATTTCCTTTGGCTCTTCTTGGCAGCGGTGTAAGTGGTCCTTGGCCGTGTGGCCAATTCACAGGGTTAGGAGATTTCACTTCTCTTGTAGTAGTGTTTTCCATGCTCTCCTTAGTCCACAGTCATGTTTCTAAGCTTTTCATGAGTTGCTGGGTGAAGGGCTGCAATGCCATTGTGTTTCATGGCATTGTCTTTGAGAACATGCATTTGGGAGGGGATGTAAGTGAGGGGAACTGGTGGCATTTAGGGACAGACTTAACCTTGCAGTCTCCCAATGCAGGAAAAGAGATGGGAAGAAAGGAAGGAGATTTAAAACTGTTGAGTCTGGGCTGTCCAATGCATTGACGGGGAGAACAATGCATGTGAGGGGGTTGCAGGTGGGCGTCAGAGAAGTGAGGTGTATTCTGGAAGAGTATGTGGGATATATGAGTTTCCCATGCCTCCAGAGCTCCAGCGTGGGGAAGGGACTGAGCCTGAGGTGGCTTAATGAGTGGGCAGAGTGAAGGAACAGAAAGAACAGAAAGAGAGGAGGAGTAGTACAAGAGGCAAGTGGCTATGTGGCAGAGAAGTTTTCCTCTTCTTGTCTCTTCAGCATGATTCCCCCTTGTCCCAGAAAACCACGTAAGGCACAGTTGAAAGGAAGGCAGGTAGAGACCAAAGCAGTATCTTTTAAAGGACTAATCTTGGCATCAGGAGAGGAGAGTAAAAATAAAAAGGACTTTTTGTGAATTAAAGTATTTCTGGCTAGCTGAAATGTTTTGCAAAGGGGTATCCTGGACTCCCCTTTCTTGTCCCCATTTAGCTAAACAACACAAGCCTGCAAAAAAATTCAATTCTTCCTTTGATTTCCCTGCGTCCTTTTTTTGTGCCCTTCCCCCATTGTATTCGGAGTCAGCTGCAGTGCTTGCCTGTAGCTTCACTGACCCCATTTGAGCCTAAAGAGTTTCCCACCCACTCACCCCAGGCAATAAAGCCTTTCTTTAGGTGTGGGGCTTACAGCTCTCAACTCACACCACTGGATAAGTAGCATCTGGAGCCCTGGAATATTTTAAAGAGTTATCCAAATATTCATCACTAAAGAAAACTCATCAAAGTTGCTTTTGGCTCTTTCTGTTCAAAGGGGACAGGCATTATCAGGATATAAGGTGCAGTTTTGCCCGTAGGCTGGGGAGATACAATACCCTTACTGTGAAGGCAGGGTCCGCTTCATGGTGCTTGTAGCATCCAGTGACATGCCTGAGAACAAGTTTTGTAGCTGCAACTGGAGGAAGCAGTGAATGCTCATGGAGTGTCAGATAATCCGCTGTGACATATGATCCAAAAACATAAGGCTGACGAATATTCCTGGCACTGTGTGCTGGTGCTGAGAGCAGATTATGCATTTTTAAATGTTTGATGTTCTTTCAACAGTTAAAAGCCATTTTGGGCAACAGATAGCTCTGAAGATATTTTAAATAATAATTTTTTTACCACTGGGGCTTATCAGTGCTTCATTTTAAGCAGCAGCATCACAGAAGGCAGAGGGCTCTCTAAGGACCCAGTTCTGATCTCACTTACACCTATTTCTATCCAGAGTAACTTGGCTGAAGCAAATGGAATTTACTCCTGCATTAAGCAAGTGTTAACTGAGAGCAGAATTTAACAGGCTCCTCTGCTTGGCGCTTTCCATACATCTCTTTTACAAACTATTTTCGCAGCTCAGGCTGTTTCCATGGCAAAGGGAAGCCAGAGCATTTGGGTTTTAGAGCACGGATGGGCACAACCCCTGTGCAAGACCTGGCAGCTGGGTCAAGGAAGAGCGTTTGGCTAGCATAAAGGCATGAGCCTGCAGATTCCAATACAGGAATACTGCCTACTCAAGCAAGAATTCCCGTCAGACTCCGTGGGACATAAGGATTGCATGTATAACAGTT
The DNA here is from genome assembly GCF_947461875.1 of Haliaeetus albicilla. Lineage (NCBI taxonomy): Eukaryota > Metazoa > Chordata > Aves > Accipitriformes > Accipitridae > Haliaeetus > Haliaeetus albicilla. The sequence continues at coordinate 27,930,982 of NC_091489.1, forward strand.
TGCAGAACCAGAATTTGTATGGATGAATTAAATAAAAAATTATTATTATTATTGTTGTTGTTGTTTTTATAATATGTATAGCTATATAAGTGAAACCCACATGCACTGTTGTAGGAAACACTGATTCTAATAACCCATAGCCAGCCAACCCTGGGTTTGTATTTACCGTCTTTCCAGTCCTGCTTATGTATTACAAACAATTGTGCCTCTGTAGACCTCTCTTGATGTGAGCATTTTTCCCTCTCATGCAATTGCATTTCCCACTGAAGGCTGCACTCTGCTTTTTCTGCCCTGCTGGCAGTGCAAATGTGCCAATCTCATTCTCAAGGCATGGTTCCTGTTGTGGGATCAAATGTTAGGATTTTAAAAGCTAAAGTTTGATGTGGATGAACAACTGCCTATAAAACACATTAAGCTCTTACCCTGTAATGTATTTAATTTCACACTGACTGATGGTATTGCCCCTGAATGGATTACGGCAGGGGGCTGCCATTGTCCTACTAAACCACACTGGTTAAATAATACTTTGGAGTCTAAAGCTGCTCTGGGAGCATTTCATATTGGCTAACATGTGAAATGAATACCTAGCTTTTCTGCGAGTGCTTTGGGTTGGTTTAAAAAAATAAAATTAAAAAAATAACTACATGTTGAGTTGGTTTACAGTGCAGGAAAAATTTGCACGGTTGTAGGATGGTGTCTGTACCTCTGTGAAACGCAGACCAGCAGTAAAGGCCCCGATTCAGGGATGTGCAGGTGCTGCCCTTGGCTCAGCGGTCTGTGAAGGCTCCTGAAGCAGAGTAGGTGTGCAGCACTTCTCGGGACAGGTCCCCTTAGCTCATTCCTCACAGGTGTTTGGTGCTAGCAATATATTTATTTAAGCAGTGTCTCCTTGACATTAGTGTCCAAAGGGTCAGAGACTGGAGTTCTGCTCAGAGCTCAAATATGTTAATGTCTCCATATCATAGTTGAGGGGGATCAGCTTCCTTCCTGTTTTTTTTTTTATTATTTAATTAATCATTTTTAGCTTCAAGAGGTTTTCTTTTCTAAGTAGTTACTGCTCAGTCTTCCTTCTTTCTGTCCCTTATGCTGAGATAAATCATGAGTTACTCCAAAGGAGTTACACCTTCTGTATGCAAAGTCAGGCTCATGGGCTCTACTGATTGTTAATATATGTTCTGCCCTAACCGTGTCACTCTGGGAAAGCCTGTGATTAACTCTATGAGTAAATGAATTATGTGCTTCTCCTGCCTGTTTCACCCTGCTCCATATTATGTAAGACAACCTGAAATCAAAGAGGATTTTTCAAGTCCATGCAGTTGCGAGCAAATTCCACTCCCTGTTAAGTCATTTTAAAAGTATGTGCTTTATCTGTATAAATAGATATATAAATATATATGTCTGTGTATATATAAATATATATTTGTATAAATATATATATAGAAGGAGAGAGGTCTGTAGCATCAGCAAGTATCACTCATGAATGCATGGCTTGGAATGCGATCATCTGCAGTGTGCTGAAGCACGAGCCCTTAGCAACTTTGCTTACTGCATTGATTAAGAAAAATTAAAAGATCTTTTCTTTCTTTAAAAAGAGAAAGAACTGCGATAAGAAAAGGCTAAGGAGGTATTAAAGCCCCGCTAGTCTTTTTTTGTTTTGTTTCCCCCCCTCCCCAAACTTCAGCAGAGCCAGGAAAGAATGCTGGAAGTCATCAGAGGCATGGCTGGGATAGAGAGTGTTAATTCTTCCATATCTAAGCCTCTTTGTTGAAATTCCCTTTGTCTCTTGCCCCAAGTCATTAAACACTAATCCCATCACTCTTCCTAATCCGCTGCAGTGGAGCCAGAGTTCAGTTTCCGAAACTGTCTTTGTTGCTTTCCTAATAGACAGCTTGCTCTGGATTTCGGTTGGTTCGGTCACATTTAGGGCTTTCCAGTGAGGTTCTTTAATGAAGTGCCATTAATGAAACTTTTCCTCCTTCATGCAGTGTGCACGGGCATCAATTGGTTTAGTGTTAAGTAGGGTAAGGTGCCTAGTCATCTTAGCAGCCTTTGCAAAATATGACTGTCAAAGGCAAAACCTAGGAAACAAGACCATTGAAGAATATAGCCAGTGAAGTACTCATTTAATTACTAAGGATTTACAAAAGAAAATCTGTTCTTTGTGGCTTACAAAAGACAACAACAAGCTCAGAAGAGATAGTAAAGGGTTTGGGACCTATTCCTTTTTCTCCCTCCCCCTCTTCCCAACAAATCCTGGAAGAGGAAATGTGTCTGAGCAGAGGCATCAAAGCCTATTGTAAACTCTTTCTAACCTGCTGCAGGAACGCTAACTTTCTAAGTGGGAGGTGTCCCACTTGCTGCTAAAATAAACTTTGAGTCCTCTCCTGCGAAGAGACGTGGCCACGTTATCGAAATCAATTCTTCCACGGCAGAAAGTCGAGCATTGGTCTATTCCTCTGCACTGAAAATGAAAGCTTCTTTCATAACGATAGTGTTTCTGATAACAGGAGGTGGTTTGTAGAGTTGTGTTTGGTTGCATAGGTTTCACCTGGCATGGCAAATGTTTTGAAGAGAGTACTTTCTAGCCAGAGTATAAATGGCAAAACTTTATATTCTTTCTTATGACAGTGATGATGAAAACCATCCGTATTCAGTTCATTTGCTACATGTGTAAGATGGGAAGCAAAAAACTCTTTAGGTAGAAACTCCTGAGAAAAGTTGCTTCTGTGTGGAGCAGACCCACCTCTAGTTTAAAACTGTTGCCAGAATGATAGATTCTGTACATAGGTTTAAGTATAACCACATCATTTTTTGAAAGCTTTCTTCTGCAGCCAGATACAAGAGTCCCTGAGTTAATTGGAGCCTCTTTCCACTAAGTCTTGAGATTTGGATTGAATCTTCAACTTCCACATTCTCAGTGGGACGTAAAGTTAAAAAAAAATAAAGACTGTGAGTGTAGGAAAACTATTGAAGCTGGCAAATCTGATGGCTGTATATATTATATTTGATAGGTGTTAACATTTTTTCCTGTGATATGAACTGTCTAATTACCAGCAAACTTGTGATATGAAATAAACCACATCTTATTGTACAGCACACTTCCCATACGCTCTATTTTACTATGTTCATATGCTGTATAAATGAGATCCAGGTTTGATTATTAAACAATTTAATTGCTCTGGCAAAGTTGATATTATAGTGCCCTGGAACAGAGCGCTCCAAAGGAGGATATTCCTTTAAAGGCTCTTTTAACAACTGGCGGATCTGTGCTTGGTTTGTCTAGATCCAAGGGGTTTTTTTTTCTCTCTCTCTTTTTTTTTTTTTTTTTTGATAGCAGTTTGTTTGGGGGTTGTGTGCTTTTTTGTTTACGTTCTTATATTCTTGGATTTTCTTCTGTTTTGTTGCCAGAATATTCTGGCAGGTGACACCCTAACTTGATCTTCTTCAAACATTCTGGTGCAATTATGTTGCCTCTCATTGTAAGCTGGCTCGATAAGTTGCTTTGCTAAAAAAATCTCTAAAATCCCCTGGGAAAATAAATCAGATCCATTTACAAACTGAATAAATCACAACAAAGTGATTCATCTGCAAATGAAACCGCAGCGTTCTCTGTAGATAAAGAAAAACAACTGCATTTTGTCACTTCATCAGGGTTTCTTCCCCCCTTCAAATTCCAATGTGCATCTACTGTTGGCAATAAAAGTTATGCTTGCATGTTGTTAAAATTTGTTCATATGCTTCAGCACTTCTACTTTCCTTGTAATTGACTTGCCAAGTCTCTTACTTCAGGGAATTGGAACAGCTTTTACATGTGATGAGGAAAAATTTCCTGTACAAGTCACTTTAAAAAACAAAAAAAAAAGAAAAGAAAAGAAAAAAATATCCAGAACGTATCCTGGTGTCATTTATAGGCTACGCTGGAGCAGCACACACCAGCAGCATCACCAGCTGAGTACCAGCTGTCTGCTAGACTCCGACCCTTTAAACTCAGTCCTCCCTCAAGTTGATCTGCCCATGGTGAATTAGCTCCCCATGGCTACATCCTGGCAGAGCTTTTCATTTAATCCTTCCCTTCCTTTCCATTTCTCAACTACTGACTTTTTTTCCACTTGTCTTCTCTCTCTGCTTTCACCAACTGCAGATCAGATGTAAGAGGAGTGTTGGATGGGTTCACGCAACTTCTGGGGAATGTGTTCTGCAGGGCATGGCCCATAGTGATTTGATAATTGTTTAAAAAGCATGTTGGGGACTGACATCAAAACAGGGACTACTGGTTAATGGTGACATAGCTTTCTCTGAACCAGGTATTGATGCTAAGGGTAATAAACAGGTCTTTAACTAGTTACAGATGTCTAGGTCAAGGCTGGATGCTAGTCCTCAGCATAGGCTGGTAGAGAACATGCTTGGCTTGCATGGCTGCCATTTTGGGACAAACTTTCACGCCCATTTGCATGAATGGCAGGATCCCCTTGGATTTCAGCCCAACAGAGCCTTGGAAAACGCAGTCAGGCAGTCAGCTCTGGGGGGTAACGAACACATCTCATTATTGATTAATATTGATTTGTTGATGCAGCCATTAAAGAAACATCTGTTTGTTTCCTTGGCTGGGGCTGATTTTCCCTCCCTGCTGTCTGTAGGAGCCCATGCGGGGCTCCATGCATGCGGAATTTTCTCATGAAGCCCTTGCTGTAGCTTCAACAAAAGGACATGAAGAATTTCCTTTCCTTTGCTAGCAGTGGCATTCAGACAGAAAGAGAACCCCTGGAAAATGTAAAAGCTTTTGTAAAAACATAAGAAAAGCATTTAAAGCCTTTTCAAAGAAAGCATCAATGTAAAGCCTCCCATAGTTGTCTGCCGGTGCGGTCTCTCTTGATTTGAAGAGGTTTTGTTAACCTTGGGGGGGGGGGGGAGGCAGAATTAAGGTTTTTGCTGGGTTTTATGGTTGGTTTTATTGTTCTGCTGATTTGTTTTGAGTTCTGCGATATCTTCTTTTTCATCAATACATGCGTGAACTGTGATTATACTTGAACATTTATTTCTCTCTCCAGAAGCATCACTTTTCAGGCATGAACACACTTGGGTGTGTTGCTTTAGCCAATAAGTTTCTTTGATACATGACGAAAGTTTTCACTTTGATACTAAGTAGTGATCTTCAGTGAAAGATTTCAGTGATGAGTTTGCATGATAATGTCAACTCGTCACAGCAGGAACCAACCTGGTACCCTCTGGATGGACTGCAAAGCTATGTAGATCAGCCCCTCTTTCCCACTCCCCCGCCTCCGGCTCCCCTTTAGCTTCCAAGGCAGTGCTATCAATGGTCAAAATCAAAGCATCTCATGAAGGAGCCAGAAAACTGATGGTCTCCAAAGAGAGCTTCAGATAAGTGGTAGAGTTGAGTGTGGAGAGGGAAAGGGAGATGGGGAACAGAGTGGTGAAGGAGGAGGGCTGGGAGAGACTTCTCATGAGAAACAGGGAAACTGTGGAGAGAAGTGGGAAGGTACAGAACTGCATGGGAAGGATATGCAGCTTTCCATCATTCATGTGCTTATGCTTTGATACCTTGCCTCTCTGATGGCACCATCCCCTGCCTCACTCGCACTTCCAAAGCCTTGGGAGTCCTGGAAAAGAAATGCCCTCAGAAAAGGGATTTAATAAAAGAAAACCACCTCTTCAATCCACATCTCCTTCCTAAGCAGCAACACTAGAGCTGTGGGCATCCCTAGGATGTTTGCTTGGGAGGCTGAACAGAATAGCCATGAGAAAGGTAGTTTTATTGTAAAGAAAAGAGAAAACTATTCAAAGCCAAATATGCTGGAGCACTGTCATGGTTTAACCCCAGCCAGCAACTAAGCACCACGCACCCACTCACTCACTCCCCCTCATCCAGTGGGATCGGGGAGAAAATCGGGAAAAAGAAGTAAAACTCGTGGGTTGAGATAAGAACGGTTTAATAGAACAGAAAAGAAGGAACTAATAATGATAATGATAACACTAATAAAATGACAACAGTAGTAATAAAACGATTGGAATGTACAAATGATGCGCAGGGCAATTGCTCACTACCCACTGACCAACACCCAGCTAGTCCCCGAGCGGCAATTCCCTGCCCCCACTTCCCAGTTCCTATACTAGATGGGACGTCCCATGGTATGGAATACCCTGTTGGCCAGTTTGGGTCAGGTGCCCTGGCTGTGTCCTGTGCCAACTTCTTGTGCCCCTCCAGCTTTCTCGCTGGCTGGGCATGAGGAGCTGAAAAATCCTTGACTTTAGACTAAACACTACTGAGCAACAACTGAAAACATCAGTGTTATCAACATTCTTCACATACTGAACTCAAAACATAGCACTGTACCAACTACTAGGAAGACAGTTAACTCTGTCCCAGCTGAAACCAGGACAAACACTCAAAATGCATTCAGGGTCTCCTGTTTCCTTCTCTCAATCTGTCTTTTCACAGAGTAAACATTTTGGTGTGAATTTCATGGGAAACAAAACCAGGCTTTTGTTAGTGCTTGTTCAGGGGAGGGGGGAAGTAGAGATCCTTAATAAATTTATCACAGGAATGTGTCAGCTTTTCCACAGCCTTCATTCCCTTCTATTCTTGTCATCTTTCCTCTGTAGCAAAATCCTTCCAGCCTCCAACCAAAACCAGAAAGTATGCTCCAGCATCCACCCAGCAACACTAGGTGCTAGGTCTGAGGAGTTTCTGATTGTTGGAAGGTCCCAGAGGGATCTGCCCAGGTCTAGCTTGGAAAAGTGAGGCCTGGTGGCTTTGTCCAGGAGGATGGTACAAGTGAGGTGGGGAAGGAAGGACACACAGTTTTTCTGAGCACTCTTCTATTGGTTTCAGAGCCCAGCAGTTCAAGGGGTTGGGTTTCCTGGTGGAAATCCTGCCTGTCTTCCCAAGCATATAGTTTTCCCTATAAAAACTCCCACTTCTGAACAAACTTCTCCCTGCAAAAATGTTTATAGAGATATGTAGGTGAAATTCATTGGCCTCAATTTCAGAAGAAGTCATATTCCATGACCGAGTGACCTTGGATGTCTGTGAATGATTCCAGATTTAAAATTGTCCCTGTGAAAAGAAGTGCCGAAGTCTAAAATTATCCTACAAGAAAGGCTCATACAAAAATTTGTCTTTTAACAGAGTTTGTGTAGCGTTCGCCGCATATCAAGGTGCCGCGATTAGATCACTGATCACCCCCAGACCAGGGAAAGAGACAGATAACACACACAGTGTGAGCGCCAACTTCCGCCTTTTATTGCGCAGTCAATTCCTTTTATACTAACAAGGGTAGGTGGGATTACAGACACATCATAAGGCTGCGACTAACCCTCTAACTTTCCGTGACATCGCGAGATCTTCCGAACGCCGAACCCTACAGTTTGCACATCAAGTTTCTCCTGCTCAAAGGACTCGCAGTGCAGTATGTCAGCTTTGATGATGGAAATACTAACCTCTTGCCTGGATTTTATTTTATGTTTGTTTTCCCTTCTCCCTCTAGCAGCCTCCAGCACCAGTCTTGAAAAATGCTAATTACCCATATATAGCCCCCCCCCCCGCCATGGAGAAGCGGCAGTGATGCCGCAGCTCTGCTGCCAGCAGGGCAGGGGCAAGGGCTGGCTGCACCCATGCAAGTGGGGCTTTCCAAGAGAAACACTCATACAACACAGCTCTTGAGTGCCTCGGCCATAAATCTTCTTTGGGAGCCTTGCCTGCTTTATGGACTCTGCCATTTTCTCTCAGACAATTCACAACCTGCCCTGTTGCCTTTTGCAGAGGCAGAAAGAGCATGGCTTGCTCTGGAGAGAAGAGGATTTAAGTTTTCTATAATATTGGGATGAAATGACCGGAAGAGTTGATAGAATGTGATTCTTTTAAGCTAGCGAGAGAGTGCTGCAAGGTTAGTAGAAAGTAGAGGGCAATGAAATTTTAATCCATGTCTGTTAATGGAAGGAATAGAAATAATCAGCTTAATATGCAGTAAAGGAGATTTAGATGAGATATTAGACAACTTCCTCGTACCAAAGCCAGTTAAGCGCTGGAGCAGACTATTCAGTAACTATGTGGAATCACCGCTGCAGGAGACACATCTGTAAAGGTTGGGTCTAAGGAAACATAATCCTGTCTCCAACAGATGGTGTGGATGACTCCTCAGGGACAACACTCATCTCAATTTCATATGGTTAACTACGGAGAGCTTTCCCACTATAGAGAGGCTGATATCTGGTTCCTAGGTTCAAAAAAGAACATAAGAAAAGCCATACTAGTTCAAAACTAAAGATCTAACGCAGTGTCTTATCTGCTATGGGGACCCACAGCATCTTGAAGGAGTGTAAGTGCAAGAGGGTCAGACAGGAATACTTCCCCCAAATTACTCCTGCCCTGCAAATTTTGAAATTCAGAGACTTGATTTCTCCAGCCAGAGATGTCATCTTTGTAAGGTCAGTCTAAGCAGCCCACCTGGTTGGCTTGTTTCTGGTAGATTTTCATGTTCATTTTTTGACTCAGGAAAAATAAAGTGGTCGTGAGAAGGTGGAAGAGGCAAGATGATAATAGGAGAAAAAAATGGAAATTGGGCTAAGGGAGAAAGAGTGGAGCAGAAGGGAAGAGAAAGGAGGAAAGTAGGATGAGAAAGCAAGGCATGAACAGGAAGAGGAAAGGACATGGATGCCTTGCTATGAAGGAAAGCAGGGAAGCAGATGGTAGTGTTAGTTGTGACATCAATGACTAAGTCCAAACCAAGTCCTCTGGTAACTGTGGCTTTCTTAAAAAAAAAAAAAAAAGGGATCCCTCTGCATCAGGAGAGGAGGGGTAAGCTAAGAGACTCCCACAGTGGTTGTATATAATATCCAGAAATTGCATTAATAGAGTACTTCCACTGTCCCATATTTTTCTGATTTTGTGAATGTCACATGTAGAACAGCGTCATGTGGTTACTAATTATGACTACCAAAGTGCAATTTGTAATAAGGCTAGCAGATGTTTGCAGCACTAAATATAAAACAAAAGTCAGATGAAAACCAGCTCTTTTTGCCCAGGATATATCCACTCCAGATCACGTAGAATGTGGGGTTTGGTTTTAAAACAAGTTATTCTCTATAAATTGTCTCTCTCTCGCCTTTTAAGGCCTATGTTCATGACATGATCTGTGAGATCAGGTTGCAGAAGATTATAATATTCCATTTGGGCACACTTGGGTTCTCATTTTGCTCTCAATCAGGCAAAGAGGAGCTTCACCATTGATTGCAATAAGACAGGATCAGCCCCTCTGTTTTGCTTTCGTGAGAATTTTAAAGGCCATGTGAAAATACAAAAAGTTTGTGTTGACCAAAATGCCTGTGATGAACTAAAAGACAGTCATTTGCACTCATGTGAGAAAAGCTCTGTTAAGAGCCATCAATCCTGCTTGTGACAGCATATTGACACTTGCTGGTCTTTAGGATTCGTTTCTTAAAATGCTAATGCAGACAAGTTCCTGTCTGTTGTGGGAAAATATGGTCGAACTTTGTTAGATGAGACACTCAAGTGCAAATAAATGTTTCCTGTAAGAAAGCATTTGGCTCGAATCTTTCCTCTTTTTTTTTTAATCTCCTAAATTGTTTCCCCATGTCCTTAGTGACACCCTTAGAAGAAAAAAAAAATTATCATAAAAAATAAAAGTCAACTGTGCACATGCCAGGGATAATTGGAGATTTATAATACGCCCTATCTAACTTGTGAGCATTGAAATAATATACGTGAGTGATGGGCTGAAACTTCATGGCATGAAGGATGCCTTTCTGGATAATTTACATCTTGGGGGGTAGTATCTTAAAATCAGAGGTCCTGTCTTCACTCTGTGCACATTAAAAACCACATGGTGCTTTTCATAAGAGCCTGGGTCTGCCCCAGCAGTCTCGGCTAAAGTTTTTCCCTGCTCTTTAGTGTTGCAGCGTGTGCTGTGCTCAGACCATCTGGTCACCATTCTGCACCCTGGCCATGGCTGTTTTTAATGGCGAAATGATTTCTGTCTGTATACAGTTGGTAGAGTGTTTTGCATACTGCATATGCTCAAGGTATTACATATGAAAGGCATTATGTAAGATTACAGGCAAAGAAAAATACTTTCTTAAAAATTGTCAGTAATTGCCCAGAACGCTCTTGTGACACCATTTGATGATGCAGGATCCTTAACCACTGCTCTGAAATGATCTAGTTTTTAATTTGCATTTTAAATTTTATCCACTGTGAAATTCTTTGATTTTTGGTATCCTTATTATTGGCATCTCAGATAGCCCTTCTAGAGGCCAGACCCATGTGTCTATTCATCTAAATATAGCTCTACATAAACAAAATGTACAAAAAAGAGGAGTTTGGGGACATGCCCAGGCTTTCACACCTCGCATGAGCATTGCTCAGCCCACGCTTCCCCACTCCCAGGCCCATGCCCCTGGCCTGGCACTGGTGACCACATTTCAAGCACTTACAGGTACAGCAGAGTCAATGTGCCTGACAAACTGGGTTTTAACAAAACAAATTTGGCTCCCGGGCTTTAGGCTGTGCTGTTAGCATATCCGTTCCAGTCCTCGTCCTCTCAGGTTGTAATCAAAACCATAAAGCTTGGTTTGGCTGCTTAGCATTAAGCGAGGCTGGAGGTGACTCAAGGTGTTAGGGACATCCGTACTATGCTAGTGGTTATATGGCAATGGACCCACAGGGACCTGTGTCCTGTGAGAGTGGGCACTGGAAGTCCAACCAGGGCATCGTCAATGGCTCAGGCTGGATTTACTCTATCTGACTCTGGCCATGGTTTTTGTACCTGCCAATGGTTCCCTATGCAACATAAATGCTGCTCCGAGTAGGATGTACTGGTAGTCATCCTTTAAAAGCTTTCCTGTATCAAGGCTCGCATTAGAAAAAAAGGTGTTTCTGGAACCAGAGCTTCAGTTAGCACTGCAAGACCACCAAGATAATTTCTTAGGGCAGACAGACAGCCATGTTGTTGAAAGCGTTTGTTTCTTCGTATGGTATAAACATGCTGTAAGAGCATTGCGCAATCACCCATGCATCCACACAACCCCATTAAGCACAACCGTAGCAATGCAGCATGAGTCCAGGGCTGGGAAATTCAGCCAAAACAGGGACAAAAAATTCAGCTGTTTTGGTGACAATTCTGCTTGAAAAAGCCAGGCTGCAGGAGTAGGATGCAGAGCTCCGGGATGCTGGGGAGGATTGCTGGGCTCTTTTAGGCTCTGCTAAAGGGAAGCATGTTAGCACATCCCAGCAGGCGAGTGTGTGCCCGAGTGTTTTGCTGAACTGGGGCCCTGTTTAGTTAAGTCCTGATTTAACCTTATTCCCTCGCAGGCTTTTGAGGCAAGGTTGTTTTAGTGGGGTCTGCCTCCCCTCGCACACACGCCTTTGGGCTGACGCAAGGAATGTTCCACCAGCTTTGCAGGGTTTCAGAGTCACGCATCATTTCAATCTAAAAAGAAATTCCAAACATGGTATTCTATTATTGAAGACAAGTTGAACACTGCTTTCCACGCAGTGCCTAGAAAAGAAATGATGCTACATTGTATTTTCAGCTCAGGCACGAAGCCAGGACTAACTGCTCGCTAATGTAATTATGACTGAAAATACTGTGGGCTGGTCTGCGGGAGGCTCTGCGTTCTTTGGTGGAGCTGGGCAAGCTCCACCACCCAAAATCCTCTTTCTGTGCATGTGAAGACCTTAGGGTATATGCACATTTAAGTATGCTTATTCAAAATCAGGTTTTTAACATAACTACAGTAACTTTTGAATCTTTTTGACTTCTGAAAGGGGAAAAAAGTGCTTTAAAATTAATAAAACCACAAGGTGACTATGGGTTGTAAAGGAGGTCTTTTGACAGCTCCTTCTGAAGCACGGAGGAGGCCACGCTGGACCATGTCTTCTTAAGTCCTTGCAGACATCAGTGAGTAGTCCTGCCTTAAAAAAAAAAAAAAATCGATGGCACAATTTCACCCTGAATCATTTGCTCTGTTGGTGAAAGTCACAGAGAAAAGTCCTAAAATTATACAATTATAACAATAAATCAATTCAGCATGTCATTTCTGCTTTTCTACATTAATAAATTAACCATGTAACATTGTTCAAAATTATGTCAGTTACGCATATAATAATCTTTTAAATTAATGAAGTGATGAAGCAGTTTGATGACACCCATGATTTACAGGGCTGCTTTTAGCTAATGTTAAAAGCCTTTCATTTAATAAATTGCCCCCTTGAGAAATTACCAAAAATGAATATTTTCTATGCTAAATGTTCCAAGGTTTACACTTTTTCAATATATTAACAAATGGCAAGGGAGAAGCATTTTTCAAAATATATCTTCTTTTACATATATTTAATTGAAATTAATTAGTATATTACTTTAGAAGGAAATGATCACAGAGGAAGGTGTGGGATCATTTATGAGAGTTTCTTATGGCAATAAAACAGAATTTAAACAATGGAATTAATCATGTCCTTAAAAAATTTTATGATAGATTAGGAATCATTCCAAGCTTTTTGATTAAATAGAAGGACATTCCACCGAGATTGGAACGAAAAAAAAAAAAGAAAAAAAAAATTCCCCTGCAATTAATATTTCCTTGGTTTCATTATGTCAGGATATGTGCATGCTGAATATTTACAGAGCTTAAAGCAAGAGTCCAAGTGAGGTTCACAAGATATATTTTGTTTCGCTCTTCCTTGTGCTCAGCACCCTGATATAATGTATGCACGAGGTTATGAATGCTTAGTATTTCCCATTTTATGCACGTCTTATAAGAAATGAGCTTTAAAGACGCTTTCTCATAGGATTGGTTGGGATTCAAGGAACATAACACGAAAAGGTATAGTATGTCCTATAAAAGAGGTTAAAATGGAGGTTATAATTATGAAAGCTCAATAGATTTGAAAGCCAACACAGTGCCCCCTTGCATGTGATACTATCTCTAGAAAGGGAAAGAGATATATAGGACTATAAAGGGAAGCCTGTAATTGATGCTCTCTGTACTTATTAGGATTTGTTTTAGTAACATCAGGGACTCATTTTTGTACTACCTCTGAATAAATAATGTGCACAGTAGGTTGGGTCAATTCCCTTTCACTTTGAAATATTTTCAGTGGTTGCACTAAACCCAAGAATAATTCATTGGCTTTTTGTAAGGCAGCTGGATGTATTATGAAAAATAGGTGTGTTAGCTGAATTATTGGGGGGGGTCTGTAATAGGGGCCAGTGTGAAAAAGAAGGGACTCTTTGCCTTTGGGGTGATGGAAGAGCATTTTCCATCTCAGTCGGGAGCATTTATCAAAAAAATAAACAGGATTGCAGAAAAAGACCTTGTTCCAGTGTTTGTATTTTAACGCTCCATGGGTGAAGTCTGCCACATAGCAGAGACTCCTACAGGAGACCCACATATAATTACCCATGGACAGAGCTTTGCCTCCTGTAAGTAAACCACCATAATGAGCGCAGCTCCTCAAATACATATTTATTTTAAAAAATAAGTGAAACAGAACCATCCCAAAAAAGCCTGAAAAATTGATTCCAGTGCAGGCTTTGTTTGGCTCCTGCTCCTGGCACTGATTGCAGAGTTTAATATCTCCGGCAAGTTGCTGCCTTATCCCTGGTGCCAAGTTCCAGATCTCTCAAACAGCTCCAGCCCTCCCAGTTACCTATGGTAGGAGAGACATGGTGATGTTTTGCTAACGTTTGGGAAGTTCTCTGATATATCCTTGGGTGAAAAGGGCTGCAGAAGGACAAATTAATTATTAATAGCAATGATTAATGGCTTAGTTGTGACTTATTAAAAAACATTCTTACGGGTACCCCTTTACAGCAACATCTGAAACTTGTAAGGTTTTTTGCTGGGAGGGTTGGTTGGTTTGGGGTTTTTTTGGTGAAAATATTCATTGGGGAGGTTGGGCTTTGGAGAGCTGCCTCTAGAGCATCTCCTGGTGCTCCCACCCTTGGAAAAAGATCATCAAGGAAATCCTGTCTGTCTGTCTGTCCGTCACCTTCCTCCCACACTAGGCGATGAGGGACAGGTTTTTTTGTCGAGTATGTTTTCAGTGTGGAAGTCCCCTTTGAAATTCGGTCTTCAGAGAAGGGCTAGTTTCATTTGGTTTTAAGAAACAACGTCCATTTTAGCAAAGTGAGGAGAATTTCTGGGGTGGTGGAAAATGGTATTGCACCTGCTCCTGGGTGCAAAGTTTGTCCATCCAGAGACAGAAGGCCTGATCCTGCACTGTGTAAAAGCAGCAGGAGTTTGTCATGAGATCTGAAGATGCCTAGGACAAATATGACTAGTGATTTGTACTGAGCAGGGGTCAAGACAAGTGTTTTCTGCAAAACATGAAGCATTTTGAGGATCAGGTTATTTCCTTCTACTGTGCAATTAGTTTTGGAGACCATCTTGAAAGTGCTACCAACTTTCAGGTATTTGCAAAAGCACCTGTTTATGTGAAGCATAGCTTCCAAATAATTTAGCAAAGCAGAAGTGACTGTGTGTAGAAGTGTTATGCCCTGCCCCCAGGCAACCAAGCCATCTGTAAGTTCAATCCATGTACAAAATGCCTGGGTCCAAACTTGAGACTTTGTAGGGAAAGCAGTTGCTCCAAAAGCTGCAGTGACCAACAGCCATCAGGTTCGATGTGAATTCTCGAGGCATTTGGCAAACTTTTGGTTGTAGTGGAAAAATTAATGTGGCCGAGTCTAGCTTTTGCTGTGAAACTTCCAGATGATTCTCAAAGTTATTAGTTTGGGGATTTGTTGAAGGAATACGTCACTGTGATTTCTGCAAGAAAGTGGACTTCAGCAGCTTCCAAGCTGGAAAACTAGTAGGACTGATAATAAGAGGGAATTAATGATATTTGTTTGTTAACAAACAGAAATAATGGTATTTATTTCTCCTTATTAATAGATTCTTTGGGGTTTTTTTCTGAGAGAATGTAAGTAGTAATAACAACAAACATGTAGAGTAAGTTGCAATGTTTAAGAAAAGCATGTCTGACCATCAGAAAAAGCAAGGAATATCTTAATACGTGCTTCTGTTGAGATAGACAAGGATTGCATCATTCTGTGTAACCGAATGTATCCAAATGCAGAGATAGGGCCAGTAAACCCATCCATTTCTGCCAAGGGAGTTTCTGCTTGAATATCTTTTTTGGCAAGGAAGAAATCCATCTCACTCCTCAAGTCCTGGAACAAATTGAGGGGTTGGTCTCTAACAGCAATTTTTCAGATGGGGAAATGACCTCAGACTGCCTTGAGAGACTTGGCAGAGAAGGGTCGAGAGGATGCAGGCTGAAAGAAGGAGTCCTTGAGCAGGACCAGTGGGTCCCTCCTCCACTGTTGTTTTGGGATGAAAGCTGTGGGGGTTAAAGGGGCAGTTTCAGCATTTAAAAAAAAAACGAAACAAACAGTGGTTTGCACTTTCAGCCCATGCCCTTGCTGATTTTGTAGCATCTACTGCTGCGGGGTCTGCTGTACCTGCCTCTGTGTCCCCACCGCATCCCAGCAGAGCCGTGTGTATCTTCAAGCTTTAAGCAGAAGCTACTGGTCCATGTAAGGCTCTTTTGCATCTACAGTTTGGCTAAGGCTCAGTTTGTGATCTGTGAAGAGCATGATCCAAGCCTTGCTCCAGACAACTGGCAGCTGTGGGGCCACGCTATTGGGTCTCAACATTGGTAGGACAGAGTTTTCTACACAAAGATAAGTGTTACATGGGGGCTGATTTCTAGTGCATTAAGCAGCAGATGAGCCTGCATCAGTCCTTACCATATCCTTATGGGCCACAGCAAGGTAGCATTAGGAAGAAGAGCTATTGTTTCTCTTGCTTAGTTATCCGTAATATCATCTACACGCCTGCATCCTTCCAAAGTTGAAATCACCCTTCATTTTGTGTACTGACTGGCCTAATTTTATTAACAGTTTTTTGTGCAAAGGTGGCATCTTTCATTTAAAGTTGTCAGACTTGAGGGTTGGGGAGAGTGGTGGACATGGCATGGAGTCTTACAGCTCCTTCTTGCAGAGGGGTGAGGTGAGGCATGCAAGCAGCTGAGGACCAGGTTTTCAGGCCTTGGATATGGGATGTAAAGCACAGCTGGGTTAGCAAAATGTTGCATGCCAAGTCAAGCACCTAAGTTGAAATTTAGGCCAGTGCTGAGAATCTATAGGGAAGTTTTGCTTTAAGTGACCATCATGTTTCTACTGCGCATCTGCGAAGGGGCTGGCAAGACAAATTCCTGTCCCTTGCTCGAAGTGCTAAGTATCCCCACCTTCCTGGTCCTCCATCATTTGCCCACTGCATTTTAATTACTTGACAAGGAAGGATGTGTGCATTGGCACGTGCAAGGTTTAGCTGGAGCATCACACCAGGCACAGATTTGCTAGAGGATGCAGGGGCTTTAGGCCTTTCCTAAGCAAACTCAGTCTGTCCGTGTTATGGACATAGCGCTGCATAGCCTGGGGATGCTTGGGGGACTGGATTTGTCCCCATACACTGTTACTGGCAGTCCACTGGCCCCATCAGGTCATGGTGCCCCTGTCGTGGGGCTAAGGAGCCTCATGGAGCATCAGCCCTCTGCACAGGATAGTTTAGCATGCTGAAGAAGTTTGCCTGCCAGTATAATTGACTAAATCAACTAAATTTGTTAAAAGAGCAGCCAGTCTCACTGCTGGTATACCCAGCAGAGGCAATTTGAATTAGCTAAGACATTAAGTGATGAAAAATGAAACTAAACAACCCATTTATTAAAGAAGAATGGGCCAGGTAATGCTTGAGTGAAACCACCCCTTTCCATATGCTGGGAGAAAATAGAGTCGGTGCATGCCACAGTGGTCAGTGGCTGAAGACAAGTTGGGAGGAAGAAGAGGAGGGCAGGAAGGCTCTGATGGACACAGTGCTGCCCTTTCTTCCAGCTCCTTGGTGTGCGTCACATCCAAGTCCTGGATGAGAGAGGGGCAGGCACTGTAGGCCACCTCAAGACCTGCAGGAACATGTATCAGACAACACATGAACATGCAACATGAGGAAGGCACAGAGGTACCAGAAGGAAAAAGGCACCAGCTGCAAAAGTCAAAAAAAAAAAAAAAAAAGTGGAGAAAGATGAAACCTGGCAGTTTGTTGGCTGAGTGTTGAGCACAAGGTGATACCAGGCCTGGTTCTTATCTGCCGATGGGTATAGGGCAAAGGTTGGGGTATGGTCAGGATCAGACTGGGCTTGCATGGAGGAGAGAAATTCACGGAGCCTGACTCACCCCTGGTTCACACTTTGAACAGTCGGTTCAGCCTTTGCAAAGGAGATGCGAGAATTGCCAGTCCCCGTGGTTGTGTAATACACTAGAGGAGTTCATCCCAGCAGCTGTCTGGAGTGGCAGTGAGGATTTGCCTGGTATAAAGGAAGGACAAGACAGGAAAAGTATCCCTCAGGGGAGGGAAAAAGGTAGAAGTCAAAATGGTAGTGGAGAGGTCACTACTGATGCATTACGTGACAACTGTAAGTGTGAGCAGAGAGGACTGTATTTGGGAGCAGTCATTGTGCCCTGCAGAAGTGTCTCCCACTTTAATTAGAAATGATATTAATTATTACTTGCAGCAGCTTTTTGCCTGGAAAGCATAAAATTCTTTGCATTTTGGATGGAAACTCCTCACCGGAAAATCCATATTTTTCATATCCACAGCTAGTGCTGCTGATTCGGAAGCTGGTGGAAAAAAAAATGTTATTGTTCGTTGTGGATGCTGTTTGAGGGTAGGCGGTCGTACATGCAGCTTTAGGTTGCTGCGGAGGGTGAAAAATGTTGCATCTAGACCGCCAGCTCCGGTGCCAAGCTGCTGTCCAATGCAGTGAAAAGTATGAAGATATATCATATCTTCTTCAGCTTTTAATATGTGGAAATGCCAGCAGACCCTGGCAGACCAAGCTGCCATGAAGGGGTCAGTGAGACATAATGAAACATCCATGAAGGAAGAAGCATCCTAGAGTTATACAGACATTTGCGCAGTTTTGCAGGGCAGCCGAGTACTCCATATCTCATGTTACGTTAGCTGTTTATAAATTATTCCCTAAGTTTTATCACACACGCATATTCATTTTTAATGCTTAAATACACATTAAGAATAATTTTCACTAAAGGATGATCCCTAATTCCATCAGAAGCAGAGCTAAGGAAATGATACATGCAAATTTGAGCAGGGGTTGGTACCATTAATCCCTGGCTTGTCTTCCTGGATGGAACTCGCCAGCCCCAGGTCTGTCAGAGCTTGCAGCCTGGCTGCGAGCTGAAAGGCCTTGGATGAAACCCTACCTGTGTGCCAAAGGTGCTTAACTCTCTAAACTTGCTGCTCCCACACCCAAAGGAAAGCACTCATGATCTCCCGCTTTCCCACAAAGACTAAATCTTTCAATTGCCTCCCACACAAGCCAAGGGAAAGGATGGAGCAAAATGCATTTTAATGAGCATTTGGATGATCATCAGGAAGAGTACTTTTCACTGACATAGCACCTTTTGTTCGAGCAATTTATAAACATCCATTAAGCCTGACAATATCCCTGAAGGGTAATTCTTTTTCTTTATTCTCGGGAAGCAGAGAGCTGGGATTTGCTCGAGGATAGGGCAGGAAACCCGTGGCGGGGCTGGAAATGGGAACCCCGCGTGTGGGATTTCCTCTCCCCCCTCCACAGGGTTTCCTCTTGGCTCGCTAATCGCTAAGCAAGATCTTGATGACCAGATGCTCATAGATAACATAGCTCAAATATTGCTTCCGTTCTGCAAATTGCATGCTGGCTTGGTTCAAAGGCCAAATCCTATTCCACCATCAGCCAGTGGCGGGGATCCCATCGAACATTGGCGGAAGGGGGGACCGAGCTGCAAGTGTTTGAAAAACAAAGCTAAATACTGGAAGACTTTTGCAGCTGGGCACATTTGCAGAGAGCCATGTGGTTTAGAGCATTTTCTCTCATTTAAGAAAACCTGCAAGGCTTTAAATGAAACTGTTTCTAAAGGGCACATCCAGGCTCTTTATCCAAAACGACTGGCAAGGCATTTCCCTACCAGGCAGCGCACACGTTCCAGGGGGCAGTGACAATATTTCTTCTCTGGCATCACCAGTTAAAAGGATTTATTTTCAGTAAAATAGAGTACTTCAGTTGTGTGATGGGCAAAAAAAGGTACTATATAATTAAAAGTGGGATTAGACAGAAAAATGAGATGTTAGGCAGATAATTAGGGAACTATTATAATTAAAATGTGCTTTTAAATCCCCTAGTAGCTTCTATTATGAAAGGGATGTCCTCTGATTAACTAATATTTCCTTTAAGTGGATATTTTTCCTCTTCCTTTTGGACAGGAAAGATTGAGTTGAATGACTTCACCGTAAAAAATCACAGTTTACTGGGGCCTGAGTTCTCCTCACAGCAAGCCAGTTTTACTCAGGAAAAAAGACCTATATTGGGGGTTGAAAGTGGCAGGGAAGATTTTACCAGTAAGCTTATTAAATCACTTCTATTAAATACAGTCTTATTTATAGACAGTATTTAGTATTCTTTGTATTCAGCCTTTAAGAGAAATTATTGCTGTTAGAGCAGTGCTAGCCTTAGATTAAATTTTTATTCATGCAGGTTATATACAAACGAAACTGCTGCATATTTCTATGTGAAGTAGAAAGCTGTGATGGTTTTGAAAGGATGTGGAGCTTTGGCAAGAGCTGACAGCTGCTGTTAATGAACACGAACCAACAAGCCTCTCTGAAGCTGCTTGTCTCTCCCCAGCTCTCCGGCAGGGAGTAGGAAAGGACAGACAGCAGTCCCACTGCTTACAGCCCCATAAATCAGAGCAGCTCTGCTGAAGTCGGTACAATTATAAGTGAGTTAAAACTGGGGGAAGCAAGAGAATAAGCCATCCTGTTCCCCTCACCTGAGCCTTTGAAGGTGCTGGTTTGCAGGGAGCTGCTACAAGAAAGTGTCACAGGCAGGTAGGGAAAAGTGGAAAAGGGAAATAACTTGCTGAAAATGCAGCCTTCCTCCCCGTTTTTTTTTTTTTAATTAAGCCTAAAATTTTAGGAACTGAGAGAGAAGTGAGTGCAAAAGTAAGTTCAATTTGAATGCAAAGGCCAAATGTTGCCTCTTATTTGTAAAAGAAGGAGGGGAGGGCAGCAGAGGAGACAGCCAAATGTCCAGGCCACTGTAAGCACTGAGGCATGCTTGTGTACTACTGTATTTGGACAAACAAGACTCCTGTTCGTTCACCTAAAAACCAAAAAGCAGATGGATAATTGCTTTATGCAGACTCGAGAACCTTGGCATCCATCTGCAGATAAAAAAGATGACTTAAAAAACCATTCGTGGTACATCTGATTCCAGCTTACTGGACATATTGTTGAGAGAAACACTGAGAAAAATGCTTCCAAAGAGCCAAATAGTCAGGGAAAGGATGAAAACAAACTCAAATATAGTACACAAGCCCTGGAGAAAAGAGCCCAGGGAAGAAGGCAGCCTGCCTGAGGTTGGAGACCCCCGAGCCTGACATGGGCATTGCTGCAAGAGCAGCAGGAAAGGCTGGAGTAAGTGTTTCCAGTGTGGTGAGTGATGCCAGGGACAGGGTGTCCCAACCTACTACTTCTAGAGGGGAAGGGGGGAAGCATCTCCTTGGGATGTCTTTAGGAACTGTGGACCCAGAGATCATCTCTGGGGCAGCTTCAGAAGCCCCAGAGATCACCAGTGCACCAATGCTGCAGGAGCAGGCTCTCAGCCCTGCACTGCTGTGTCTACCCGGACCATCCGCTCAGGAACTGGGGAAGAGCCAGCAGCAGCGAAATGCCACTGATGGGAGAAGCAGACAAAGCATCACTGACTGCTGGTGAGACTGAAGGAGGGACTCGTGGGCAAAGGTCCCATCCAAAGATGGAAAACCCTTGGAGGCAGAGACAGCCTGGCTCGGTGCATACATTGGTTATGCCGAGGAGCGGCAGCTCGTGCAGCCTGGCAGGGTACCAAGTCAGTTTTGCACCGGCAGATTTCAAAACATCGTTCATCTGTCAGCACTAGCACACCCCTGACACTGGTACACCGTGACCTGCCACTAAGAAAAACTTCCGAGAGCTGTGAATCCTTGTGGATCCACTTAACCATTTAATGATGAAAGAGCCAGATCCTCTGCTATATGTTTTTAGCCCTTCTCCATGGATCTGACAGACAGGTGGGCACCAGCCACTTGCCAGGGGCCAAAGGGACCAGATATTAGTGGGTCTAACAGCAAAGCCTCCCAACTTACAGCATTCTTGCTGAAAGAGATGGCAATGTGAACAAAACCATCCAGGACCATGTTGCTGAGCCCTAACGATGACTGTGCAGACTCTGGAAGAAGAAATACCAAGCTGAACTGCAGAGATGCTGATGCCAGCGTGGATGGGGGTCATCTGACATCTTCTGACTTCCCGGGCTGAACCCTGACATCCAAGTCAGGAGAGAACTGCTCAGACCAAAGGGAGTGAAGGGAATTCAGTGATTCAAAGCCATGGCCTCCTGCCCTATATTTGCAGGATGGGGGCACAGAAGAACGTGAACCAGTTTTCCTTAATCCACTGAAAAATATGGGCTTCTCACTCCTGCAGAAAAGAGCCATTTGGCTTAATGATATCTTCCAGCTCTGTAGTGCCACTCAGCCAAGATGCTGAAGCACTTTAGATGTCTTAATTCATCCTCTCAGCAAATAGCTGAGCCTCTGCACAGCAAAGTGCTTGTGGTAACAGTACAACACAATGGGGAAAATACAGTATAGAAAAATATGATGGTTTTATGTCTTTTATGTCTTATACTGCAAACACATAAAAACAATTAGGGTTTGGAGAATATTTTTTAAAAGCGAAGAGAATGATTGGCAAGGCAGAGAAAATAAATATTATACCCCTGAGAGGGTTAGGGACATATTATTTTTCCAATTTTACAGAGGAGAAATGCCAGATCAAAATTACTTTCCCAAGATCACACAGGGTGATCCTGCAACCCTTTCTATTGAGTAGTTCTTACTCAAGGGTTTGTCTGTCTTCGTGCCCAGAGACCCCCGTGTTTTAGAGACCCGCTATCTGGTGGTGTAAATTTACAGTGTATTAGCTACTCTATATTTATTCCCCACATAAATATCTTTTCAAAGTAAACTACCTCACCCAAAGGCACTTTTAGAAGTGTAAGGCCAGCAGTAACGCTGCTAAAAGAATTAACACTGTCCCACATAATTAGTGGTAATTAGTACTGGTCAGGACAGGAGTTAATGCACACTGGCAGACATAAATTCTGCCTTTATGTCCCCGTGCTGACATAAAACAAGCCTGGAAATAAGATCTCACTGGGTGCAAAAGTGAAGGGACCAGGTTGGTTATCTGATGCTTCGGGGTGCCTGAGCTCAAATTCTCTCTATTCCAGACCTTTCTTCCCACCACGAAAGCGTGCACCCTCTTTTCAGCAAGGTAACAGTTCTGCCAGTAATCCCAGAGGGTATTTGATAACCTGTCATTTCTGTGAGTCTTAGGAGGGGGAAAAAAACTGGGCATCAAATCCGGAGGCTGCGGCAATACAACAAAATGCCTTCAGGGAGTGTTTCATAACTTCCCATTATGGGGTTAACCGTTTGTGGCAGCAACACTGAATTACTGGCTCAACAGCAAAGAAGAAAAACAATCAAAAGAAGAAAATATTGAAACAAATTCAAGCTATCTCCCTCCTGCGGGTGAGAAGCCAGTGAGGCGATGGGTGGCTTCGTGTCGAGAGGAAGGTGTGTGCTGGGACGCATCTGGCATACGCATGGGTTCAGGACGCTGAGCAAGCTATTTGGGAAATGAGTGGGAAGCAGAGAACTGAGCACATAGAGAAGGTACTTCCCTAACGCTTCAAACATATTTTATTTCAAACCGTGTTTTCTGCAACTTGTCCGAGGTTGGACCTGTCGTCATTGTGGTAGGGCTTGAAGTTTTAAAGAAAAGATGGATTATACAAAGTTGCCTAGCTGCAAATGCCCTCTTCCTTCCTTCTTTCCTTCTTTCCTTCCTTCCTTCCTTCCTTCCTTCAATAGTTATAAATACTTGAAAGGGGAAAACTTAGTAAAGTGGGTGGTAATCTTTTGACCTGAAACCCTTCATTTTTACTCCTAGACAATTGCTGTACTTATTGAGTTCAGGAAAACAATTTAGCAAACACAAGCAGAGTCTCACAATATAATGAGAAAGAAAAATGAACTTTTCTAACACAGAGACCGCCTGCTTTAGCTCTTTGGAACAGCAATTGAAAGCCAGGTTTTATCGAGGTTTGAAGGACGTGCAGGCTGAATCACCATAGGTGCTGGGATTGAGTCTGATTTCCAGCATCACTGAGATCCAACTGTTTCTACCATCTTCGCCCAGACCTGCTGGAGCTGAACACCATTCATAGTCAGGGCCCAGCTGTTCTCTAGAAATAGGTCTTTTCCAAGCAGGAAAGTGATTTGAATTGTAATTTTAAATTAACTTTTTAAAATACAGAGGTAAAACCCTATATGGACACTTACTGTCGTTTAAACCGATCTTACATTGATTTTGCTTAATTGATGATGAGGGATTCATTTGAGCTAAACAAAGAGAAACTGCTTGTAAATTGAAATGAAATGTTTTTTCTTCTGAGCTTTGCCTTGTCTTAGCTAGTTTAAGGACTCAACCGAAGTTAAAGCTGGGATATTTTTACGTCGGCTAGTTTTGGCTAGAAACCTGTGGGTCTGTTTGTGCCGGCTCGTCAGGCGCTTGTAAATGGAGTTCATTTTGATCAAAGCAAGTGGAGGCGATGTGACTCTCAGCCTGCTGGAGAGGGACCCCTGAGGTGACGTCAGCCGAGGGAAGAGTCACCGAGTGCAGCCAATGTGTCACGGAAGAACTTCAAAGCAGGATCCATAGGCAACCTTGGCTAGGAGCAGGGAACAGATCCAAAGGAAAACATGAGGCAGGCAGGCTTGGCTTCCTAAACAAAATCTATATTAAGATACAGGCAGGTAAGAAGAGCTTTAGAAAAAGCACTGGAAAGTGGAAAGAGGGAATGGAATAAACTACATGCCCAGAGCAACAGGTGGTGCTGCAGTGGAGTTTTCTTAGGAGGTCTCTTACTCAAAATACTATGTTTTTTAATATACTTATGAGGTAGAGTTCCTCTGAGAGTTAGTGGCTGTTTGTGATGGTCTCATCATGTGTTTGGAGGAACACACAAACCCACTGGGCAGTGAAGAAGCAATCAAAGGAGGTGAAGACCCAGGAGCCACACTCTGTGGAGACAAAGCAGAGCAGCAGGACAGCACAGGAAGACTAAGCAAGGAATGCATGTCAAGCCACATTTTCTGTCTTTGATGTGCACACCAGGGTTTTTTGATAATGGCCTTGGGAGGAGCCACCTGAGTCAAGAAGGCAAAAGATCCTTTCAGGTGGTCCCTCATGGAGGAGCCTGGCCCAACATCCCAATGGCCAGAATAAGAAATGAGGCAGTTATCTGCCTCCTGACCCAACAAGGCCAATGAAGGTGCCGTAAGGACATCTAGTGAAGAGTGCTGCCAATGGATCTCAGCCTACATGAAGCTAAGTGTCATCTCAGTAAGGAAATATTTGGGATAACCGCAGCTCTTCTGGAAAATCATGAAGAGAACTGCAAACACATGCAACTGTCATAAAACCTTCCAGTCCAGAGACACACAGAAAGAGAAAGCATATTGCTCACATGAGTTTATCATCCCGGGGGGGGTGGGGGAGGGTGGGGGTGGCATTCCCAGGTATCGAAACCCGGGGCAGAAAGCTACCAGCCACTCAAGTTCTGCCACGCAAAGAATTTTAAAGCGTAATTTGAACTGTGTAGGGAAGTCAGATGGTGGAGCTTTCCTCTAACTTATAGACCCAACATGTGCTTCTAATACAGAAACTACAGCAGAAGCTAGAGTTACTGCAAGACTGAGTGTACTAACGAATCAAATTGTCTCTACATGACTTCAAAGGCTTTGGGAAGAAGCAAGAATAACTAGAAATGTAACACTAATGGCAAGGACAATGTGGCTGGCACTGGTGAAACTCACTGAGGGTCTCTTCATCAGCAGAGGCATAGTGTATATGGAAAAGGCTGGGAAAAAATTAATTCGGTGGTGCTATACAGCAAAGGAGAAGGAGCAGCAGCGGCCTCAAGTTTTATGAGAATAAAAGCGAGGCAGAATGGGCTTGGTGGAAAAATGGGGTGAGCAGTACAGTAATAAAATTTGAAAAGAGGACTGAAGTAAGAAGCATTTCAAGTAGTAGCAAGGACAGGAAAATAATAGAAAGGGTTACAAATGATCAGCAATGCAGATGACTATAATAAACTTCAACTTGGAAACATAAAAGAAGAAATATGATCTAGGATGATATGGGAAAAATAATCTAAAGCAAGATATTCGGGGGGAGGGGGGAGAGATCTGGGCAAGGTCCAGAGTTGCTATTTATGAGTTAATGAAGAGAAGGGTGGGAACAGCTTGTCTTCAAGTGGAGGCCTGAGAGGCAAAGTATCTCGCCTCTGTTCCTTGTGCCACCAGGTAGTTTCTTGGTCGAGTCCCTTGAAAACCTTCTGTGCTTCAAGTGCTCTGGCCTTGGAATGAGGATTTCCCAACTCACACACATGCTCATAAGAAGTTCGGCTGCTACGGTGGCACACCCGATGCCACAAGTCATCACACACCGTTTGGGTGAGCGGGGTGCCCTCAAGAAAGATCAGATTAAAAGGGATGATAGAAATGGAGAGGGGGACCGAAGTGATAGGCAGGCTAGTGCATCTCTACAGTTCACAGTTATCTGATGGGGGGTAAATGTGTCTTGGAGAACTTGACTCCATTCTGTTCCTGTTTGCATCCAGAGAGGCTTGAAAGTAGTGTTCTGAGGGAAGAAGAGGGGTGAGGCAAAGAATTCAGCGTCCCCAAAATGCCCTGGGGACTGCTTGGGTGAGTAGAGCCTGCTGACATGCTTTTGGCTCCAGAACAGAGAGGTTCAAAGCTACTTTGGTCACGTCTACGCGCACTACAATGTGTATCTACCTTCAGAAAGGTACAGCCCTTTCCAAAAGGTGACTTAGGCACTTAATCCCGGTGACTTTCAATGAGACATGGGCCGGTAGGGGATGCCTGAAGTATGGCTTACTGCCCATGTTTGCTAAAGATGGTTTATATCCCTGGCAGGAATTAGGTGCCAAACTTTGCGTGGACTGTGGTCACTGCACTGTTGAGAGAAGAAGCAAAATGTCTTTGGAAATTCGAACTGAAAGGTTGAACGGTAGGCTAGTCCTCCTCAAAGCATGCTGAGAGCCCCTCTTAGCTAAAATAGAGTATTTGATTGATCTGAGGTCTGCTAAATGCAAGGAAATAATGTTGCAGCTGAGGAGAGCTGAGCTGATTGCTCTATGAGGCGTTGCTCTGGTTCCATGTAAAAAATACTCCCTTTCCAGAGTTTGGGTGCCTATCTGATTTCTTGCCTTGTTCCCACAAATAAGTTGAGGATAAGAGCAGGAGAGCATTTTCTTTAACGTGCAATTACAGCTTCTCAAGCAAAGCTAACATCCTCGAGGTAAAAAAGGTGCTCTGTGGGGTAAGCTGGAAGAAGACGCTCTCTTGATGCATCTTGGTGGGTTCTTCAGACTGGGGTTTCCCTTTGACAACTGCAGATCCCTGCAGATCTTTCCATGAACCCTTTAAGCCACAAAAAATGATCGTCAGTGTCTCATCATCGTGCAGGATGCTCCGAATCCCCAGGCAGTTAGAGTTTCCCATCTGAAACCAGCGTGTGGGCCTGGCTCAGTCCCCATGTGTCTCACCGGCCCCTTGCCACAGACCCCCGAGGCCAGCATGGAGCAGCTGGGGGCTGAGCCACGATGCGGGGCTGTCCCCACTGTGGCTGCAAGGCTGCGGAGGAGGTGATGCTGCTGCCATGTGGGAGGCCCAGGGCTCGGGAGGTAGCTCCTGGGGTTGGGGGCCCTCCGAGGGAATGCTCGCTCTGCTCGGAGGAAAGTGCAGCTTTCACCGCCTCCCTCCCCGACCCCCTCCTTCTCTCCTTTGCTTTTTTTTCCCTCCCTGCCTTCTTCTCACAGCTGCTGCCTTGGGGAGCCGGCCTTGGTGCAGGAGGGGACCGCCTTCCCCTGCAAGCCTCAAGGGCGAGGGCAGCTGCTTCTGCTCCAACCCGCAAGTGGGAAGGATGGAGAGGGGATGGCAAACTGGGGGAGCCAGCACAGGCAGAGGATGAGCACTCCTGTCCTTGGAGGCAAAGCCCAGCTCTGTGGTTTCGGGCTGACGTGGCTTGCGTGGCACTGCTCTGACAGAGGAGGCGTAGGGAAAGGGGGATGCTGGCGTTTGAGTGCCTCTCCTCTGAGGGAGGTTTTAAAAATCGTTAAGGAAGGTTTTTTCCTAAGTTGTCCTTAGAGCAGTCCTTTGTGTGCACGCACACACACGTACCCACGTACGCTTTTGTCACAGCCATGGTAGCTGGCCAAAATTTATCCAAGGGAGCTCAGAAATAGAGAGACGTGTACATCCATGTACTCGCCTATAAGACCCCGAAGTGAATAACAGCCACCCATCCCAGCTGTCACATGCTCTCACTACTGCAGATCCCCTCGGCTTGCCTGCACTCACACGCACCAAGTTGGATCCAAACCGCTTAGAGATGAGCCACTTGTGCCCTAATAAATGCTTCAGAATGAAGGAGCAAGAGCAACTTGAAGCTCTTTTGCGGCCCCACCCCCCCTTTTTGGTTGTTTTTCTTGCCGGGAGACTTGTTTGCGGGTGGAAGAGAGAGATGTTTAAATAGCTCTGCAGATCCTTTTAGTAAAGTCAATATGCAATTATGCAAAAGTCTATGATAATGCACCCACAGATGCAGATAGCGGCGGACTGTGCTGTCCCGGGGGGAGCTACGGGCAGCTGGCAACTCTTGGAGAGGGGGCTTGCAGGGACCCTGACACCCTCCCCTGCCTCCCCGGCCCCTTGCACGCCCAGGCACAGGTCGGTGCCGGTGCCCGGTGCCGGGGAGATCTGGCGGGGCCGGGCTGGGCTGGGCGCGGGCGGCCCCGGCGGGGCTGCGGGTCCCGGGAGCGCCCGCCGCCCGCCCTCCCCGGGTCCGCCCCCAGCCCCTGCCCGACCCGCGCCGGCGGGCACAAAGCTTTGCTCCTTCTTTTCCTTTTTTTTTTTTTTATTTTATTTATAAAGCGTAGGTGATTTATTGCCCAAATTTACCTAGACGGTATCGTTCGCAGAAACCCATCTCCGCGGCTTGAACGGCAAGCCGAGCCTTCAGAGAGCCCCCAGGTTTCCTCCCATCCCACCGTGCTTAACAACCTCAGATCCCCGCTCCAAATTAGTGCCTATCCTCTGCAATCGGCATCAGAGGCAAGCCGAAATAGTTCTGTAATGGGCTCATTAGCCAAGCTGAATACGGGGTTAGGTAATAGGAATGGAGCAATATTGAAAATTAGTTTGGAGGAGAACATCAAATGGAAAAGCTCTGACAAAACTCCGCTTTGCTCTAGTTGAGCTGAGGTACTGTCAGATACCAACATTCAATTCTCTGTGGCTTGAAATTGGGCTTTTATTTTGTTACTCGCTAATTTGCTTCTCGTACTATGTCGCAAGTAGCTTCAGACTCATTTTAAAGGGTAAGCTACTTAGTTCAACTTTTTACAAGAGGGGCGTTCAACTTTTTATACCAGGGGCGCGGGATAATTTAAATTCTGCTTTATGTACTCTAAGGAAAGTATCCTTAACCCCTTGTTGATAAAAAAATCAGGCAGGTGGTTGTTTTCCTTCAAAGGCAGCAATTTTACCCGCAGAGACGAACTCGGAGCTGAACTTAGCCCAGCAGAAGTGGGGAAAGCCTCCCGGAAAAAAAGGTATCGAATATTTTAGGCTAATGTCACCCTCTGTTGAACTCTGGCAAGTGGCTCTGAAGGCAGAGAGCTGTCGGAGCTGGTCTGCTGCAAGTGGCAGAAGGGTTTGCTTATACCTTCATTTAACATATTTTTACAACCCCTATTGTTCAACTACGTGGGTGTCTCCGGCTTTTTAGGCTACATGCGTGCATATGAGTGGATTGAGAATAGGCGCTTAGAGATTTTTGCTTTTAAAAACTCCTTTGAGCTCACGTAGACTGCTAGATTTTTATCTACACGTACAGTCGGCTGCTGACACTCTCTGTAAATACGACAAAAGCTTTGCATTTCACAGCACCTCTGCGCCTCTCGCCTTGCAAAAGTCAAGGCTGGTGGGGTTTCTTTTAAAGGTGGGGAGGGTTAAACAAAAACAAACAAACAAGCTTTTTTTTTCCTTGCATCTCGTCTTGAAGATTGGGGTTTTTGAGGAGAGCATCCCAGGTACCACGGAGCGGAGAGCCAAGTGGGCAGGGAGAGGGGAATTACCCAGCTTGGCTGCATCTGCCTGCGGAGCATCCGCGGCTCGGGCACGGGCAAAGGCTCGGGAACTTAAAACGGCAACGTGCGTGCTTCGTCTCCGCCGAGACTAACGCTGTGCTGGCGCAACCCCCCACCTCCTGCCGCCCCGCCAAAGCGTGGCTGCTATCAAGGCATCGAACCGATTGCCTTTGCTCCCCTCCGAGAGCATCCTCGGGGGTGGGAGCTGCCCGGGCTGGGAGCGCTCCCTCAGCCCCACGGGCTGCAGCCAGCTGGTGGCCGAGGAGAACTTTTTAAACCATTCGCAAATATTTACCCCTTCTTTATTTTTTTTTTCTCTCTCCAACATATTTAGCTAATGTCCAACCGCCTCCCACGGGTAAACTCAAACCATCTTTACCATATCCCCTCTTAATGCAGCTGGTTGCTTCGCGCTCTGCAATCAATAAAATCCCGAGCGCTTAAAAGTGGAGTTTTTATACAATTATACAGGTGTAGCCAAAGGAAATAATAATTGCGTCTACGGCTTTTCTGTCTGGGGTCGCTTTTCTGTTTCTTCTACCGAGAAATTCGGCGCCTCCGGCCCCTTCAAATTGCCGAAAACTGTACTTTTCTCCCGCAGAAAGTTTGAAGGCGTTTCTGGCTGTAGTTTCCCCGTCGCCCAGTAGACGGCACAACAGCTCAATCCTTCCCATGCAGAACAGTCGAGCAGCTTTTTTTTTTTCTTTAATTAAGCAGCCAGAGTTTTACCCAGCAATTTTGTTATTCTTATTATTATTTAATTCAACGAGAAGTATAGTAATATGAATAGCAAAGGCACAGGGCTTGGCATAGGCAGGGAGTAAAGAAATGCGGCGGGCAGCCGGGTATCGCAGGTATCGCTGCAAACACCGGAGCGGAGAAGCGCTTCCAAATTAATACGACTGAACTTGTGGCGCCCGGATCGTGTGAGAAAAAAAAACCCAACCAAACAAACCCAAAACCAATCCAACCCCAGCACTATCGTGCTGCCGGGCTCTGGGGTTATTCTGGGGATTTTAAGCTGAAATTGTCTAATTGTAGCGTGCAATAGGAAGGGGCCGCCGGGCAGGGGCTCGGCTCGGCTCGGCTCTGCTCTGCCTCGCCCGGGCTACCCCGAGGTTCCACCGCGGGGTAAACCTGGCAGCCGCCGCAACTTTTGTCCCTGAAAGGCTCCTTTTGTGTGCGTGTGCCTTCCCTCCCTCCGCCGGCACCGCTGCCGGAGCAGTTGAAGTGACAAAAATCCTGGCCAGTAACTCATTTCCCAGTTAATTTTATTAAAAAAATTTATAGCGGTGTTTAGAAAGTTTTAAGACAACCATAAATTTTATTGGGAATATTTTATGAAGCCTTCCATTTAATTAATAAAAGGCCCCCATAACTTCTGTAAACGTCGGGGGGGGGAAGCAGGCAGCCCCCCCCCTCTTCCCCACCCCCCCCGCCCCCGCACCGCGGGCCGCTCCGCGGGCCGGGGCGCCGGTCCGGCATCGCCCGCCCCGGGCTGCCGGCGGCATCCAGGGCCCGGGCTGTTTTGCCTGGAAGTGCTGGATATCACAAGCTGACCCCGGGCTGACTCCCCGGCCGGACCAGCCGCTCTTTGTTTTCTGAATCGGGAGCCGGTAAACAAACCCCGAAAGTCCAGGCGCTGCGCTTCATCGGCTCCCTTAAATCCCTTGCCGCTAACCTCCTTTTATTATCGCTTTTCCCCCCGCCTTGGGTCTGCCCTTTAATAGGTCTTTAAACAGGTTTTTGGTTTGGTTTGGTTTTTTTCCCATCTCTCTTTCAACTGTTTCATCAGGCTCTGACTTTTCGGGTATCTCCGCACATATCGCGCCCCCCCCCCCCCCCTTATCTGAGGCATTCCTGGATTATCTCTCGGCCGCCTTTCAAACGCTTTCTTCTGCGGTTTCTTGTTTGTTTGTCTCTTCTGCTTGTTCCTATTTCAGTTTTCAAATTTCAATATTAATGGTGAAAGAGCACACTTGGATGCTAATTCCCCCCCCCCCCCTAATCCCTGCTAGGAAGGCGGCAGGGAAGCCAGCTAGAAAACATTGGATTGTTCCTAGGTATGACTAATTCTTTCCTCAAGCTGGGAAATTCAGCCTGATTAAAAGCCTCATTTATTATCCGATAAGCAAATGGACCCAGATTCCACCTCGAGGAAGAGGCTCCCTTACTCCCCAGACGCCTTTTTTTGCCTCAGCTCAGCGGACCCCTCCGCGAAAGGCCCGGCTTAAGCCGAGGGGGGGGGGACGGACGACGGGGACGACTAGGGGGCCGCCGGGGCCGCGCAGCAGCGCGCAGCGCACCGCGCTCCGCAGCGAGGCCGCTGCCCGGCCCGGGCACTCACCGAACCCCCTCTCTGTATCGCTTTTTATTCCTCGCCCTCCCTCTTTTTTTTGTTTTCCCTCTCGCTCTTTCCACCGTGCGATGGGCAAGTGTCAGTAGATCCCTGCAAAACAGCAAGTTTTGGCAAAGAAAAAAAAAAAAAGAGCCGCCTTGCCCAAAAAGGCAGCGGGGCGAGATGCTGCGCGGGTCGCTGCCGTCGCGCAGCCCGTCAGCCTCGGGAGGAGTTTGCCGAGATAGCGCGGAACTGTCCGTTTACTTTTCCCCTTTTAATAGATGATTAATTACTGCCCAGATTAAGCTTGCTTGCTTTTTTTTTTTTTTTTTTTATGACTGGTATATTGCAAGCGGAGAGGCGCGCAGCGCAATTTCTCGCAGCAAGCCCTAAGAGTAATAACTGTTTGCTAATTGTAAAATCCTTATCCAGAATGAGGTTTGGGCAAACAATTTGTACGACTGTAATTACACTGTAAAAGTGTTTTAGGCTGGGTTGCGCCGAATTAATCTTATAAAGGCCTGGCGGAGACGCTTAAAAGAGTTTGGGTTTCTTTTAGGGTTTGGGGTTGTTGGGTTTTTTTCTTAATTTTTTTTTGGGGGGGGGGGAAGGGCTGGGGAGCGGAGGAGACTGCAGCTCTGGGAGTTAAGCTGCAGCCTCCCTCTGCAAGGGACCTGCGGGATGGGGAATCGTTACCGAGCGCCGTTCCCCGCGTCAAGAAATAGAGAGATCAACCCCCACGCCCGTGGGTCGGCTCCCACCAGGGACGCGGGGGTGGGTGGGGGTTAGCGTATTAAAATGGGTCTTACCTGAGAGGTCTTTATTTCCCTCGCCGGGATAAAAGGCCGGTCCTAGCGGGAAAGGGGGCGGGGGGGGGGGGGGGGGAATCGAAACGGGTTTCCCTCAAGTTTGAGACGTGGCGGCGGGGGCCGAGCCGCTGCCCGCCGCTGCCTGTCACCCCCGGTGCCCCGGTAGCGGAGCAGCTTCGCCCCTGCCTCGGGGGTTTGTACCGGAGTAACCCCCCGTTATTTCCTTCCCCCCCGCCCCAGCAGCCTCACTCGGGACCGCTGCACCGGGATACCGGGCGGCGGGGGTTCTCCCTCTTCCCCGCCTCCCCGGGCAGGAGATGCGATGGGTCCGGGGCACCTCTCCCCGCCGGCACCCGGTCAGGTACGGGGGAAGAAGGGACACGACGAGCTCTCCATTCCCAAACCGGCGCGGGGGTCCGCGGGAAAGGATGGCTGTGCTTTTGGACGGCAGCGGACCCCCGGCTACGCGGATAGGGGGGGCCACCGGCAGCGCCGAGGAAAGGCGGGGGCCGGGGGGGGCGCGCTCCCGGCGCAAGGCAGCGCGGCCGCGGAGCCTAGCGCGTGGGGGGGAGAAAGCGCGCCGGGGCGCCCCGCGGGCAGCGGGTCCGCTGGCCGCGGGGCGCCCCGGCGCGGTTCCCCCTCCCCCGCCTCCCCCCCCCCCCCCCCCGCGGCGCGCCGGTCCGAGCTCCGCTTCCCGCCCGGACCAATGGGGGCGCGGCGCGGGGCGGCGCGGCGCTGATTGGTCGGCGGCGGCGCGGCGGCGGCGGCCGGGGGCCGGGTGAGCTCACTCGGCCGGCGGCCGCGGGGGGAGCCGCCGCGGGGGGGCTTGTGGGGGGCGGAGGGGAAGGAAGGGGAGGGGGAGGGCAGGCGGGGGAGCGAGGGGCGGGCGGCGGCGCGGAGCGGGCGCGGAGCGGGGCGGTGGCGCCGCGAGACAAAGGGGACGGGAGCGCCCCCACGCCCGTGGGGGGGGGGGCGGTGGACACACCGGTTGGGGGGGGCGGAGGGCAGAGCCGGGAGGGGGCGGTGTATCCAACACACACACCCGCACGCACACACGCACGCACCCCCCGCGCGGGGCGGGGGCGCGGCGCTGCGCGGGCGCGGGGCGGGCGGCGCGCCCCCCTGCGCCGGTGGCGGAGTTGCTGCCGCCCAGCGCATTGTGTAAGACGCGACCTGTTATGGCCACCACTACTTCCGGGTTCCCGCAGTCTGCTCCAGCCCGGCGCTGCGCTGCGCTCGCCGCGGCGGTGCGGCGGCGGCGGCGGCGGCGGACGCCCGGCAGCGCGCGGCCCGCGGTGGCAGCGCCGCGCCTCCCCCCCCCTCCCCCCCCTTCCCCGCTGCCCTTCCTCCCCGCGCCCGCCCCGCACGGCGCCGCGCTCCGCCCGGCACCCGCGCCCGCTCCCGGCCCGCCTCCGCCAGCCTCGCCCGGCGGCCGCGCAGGGGCAGAGCGAGCCGGCGCCGGCGAGGAATTAGGAGCGATCCGAGGAGGAGCGAAAAAAAACCCCCCATCATCATCATCATCATCATAATAACCATAATAAAAGGAGAGCCGGCGCGTTAGCGGGCCTTTTTAATTTTTAATTTTTCCCCCTCCTCTTCCTCCTTCTCCTCCTCCCTCGATTTTTAATTTTTATTTTTTTCTCAATTTTTCTTCTTCTTTTTTTTTTTTTTTTTTTTTTGGGGGGTGAGCGCGCTCGAAAATTAACATTTGAGGTGTCCTGCGCGGTGGGAGCACACGCAGCGGATCATCATCAGTCATTCACCACCTTGACAACCTCGCCTGTGATTGACAGCCGGAGTGGCAAAAAGCCATGAGACTTGGTAGTTGGGTTTGAGGGGCACTTTAAAAAAAAAAAAAAACCAACCCTGATTTGGGGAAAGGATATTTGCTTTCGCCCCGCTGCTGTCTTGGAAACGAGAGGGGGAGAGTAAGAGAGAGAGAGAGGGAGAGAGGAAAGAAAGAAAAAAGAAGGAAGGAAGGAGGGAGAGTTGATTTTTTTTTCTTCTAATTTTTTTTTCTCCTTTTTTAATGCTGAGTTACTGTATCGCTTCGCTGAGATCCAGCAAGCCGAAGATTTTACTCGATTGCTTTCATTGCTGGCGACGCTAAGGGATTTTTGCATTTTTGGGGGGGTGAGGGGGGGAACTTTGCGTTTCTTTCTTTTCACACTGGCCTTAAAGAGGATATATTAGAAGTTGAAGTAGGAAGGGAGCAAGCAGGCCGATGGC
This sequence comes from Haliaeetus albicilla, assembly GCF_947461875.1. Taxonomy (NCBI): domain Eukaryota; kingdom Metazoa; phylum Chordata; class Aves; order Accipitriformes; family Accipitridae; genus Haliaeetus; species Haliaeetus albicilla. The sequence goes on from NC_091489.1 coordinate 27,965,801, forward strand.
GCAAAGGGTACGTATTAAAAAAAAAATGGATTTCAAATGTGAAATAATATTGAAACGTGGCTGACAGAGACGCAGCGAAAAAAGTTTCTTCCCCCCCCCCCCCCCTTTGGAGCAGGGGCACAAAGCGGTGTCCTGGAGTGGGAGGATTTATCAGCTGTACTTGTAGGCTTAAAACCTGTATATATTGATATTTTCTTGATTCTTTTACTCCCCATCCCGTATCTCTCGGGGAAAAGGCAAGCTTTCTATACATTAATGACATGCAGGCATGTAAGTGAATATGTCCGAGCCTCTGTATTTGTTGGTTTTGTAGCTCTAGTCCTGCCAAAGTCTTTTTTAAAGTCACCAGTGCTTGAAATATTTGAATGTGTGCATGTCTGAGCATTTTGCTGTGTTAATGATGATATACTGCTTCACTTTTGGAAGATAACTTCTGGCTGGGAGTAAGCACAACTTTATTTTTTCCTTTTTTTCTTCCTTCTCCCCCCCCCCCCGCCTTTTTTATATTCCGTCACAAAAGGTGCAGTGCAATGGGCCAAAAAAAAAAGCTCTTTTAAAAAAGAAAGTCACTTTAATTGGAATTAGAGGTTAGCAGCATGCACTGCCATGTGTATTGTTGTTTCTATTTTGGATGCAATCTCCTTTTTTTTTCCTCCCAGCTACCTCCTAAATTGAAGTTTTGTGGGGGTGGGGAAAAAAAAAAAATCAGCCAGAGTCGGGTGAGCAGGGATTTGGGGAAGGGGAAAAGCCCTGGAAAGAAGTTTTCTTGCTTAATTTGCCTGCCGCCCCTCCGAGTGCTGGTTGGGAAAGAAAGTTCCTCTGCTGACAACTTGCCTTTTACTCTTTCGGTCCAAGCAAGTGTCAGGGATCTTTAAAAGTGTTTATTCACACCTTCGCTTTTAATAGATGAAAAGTGGCGGTTTCCCCCGCTGCCTGGGAACCGCGTTAGCTTTCGCTCCTTAATCTTTAACAAAAAAAACCCTTAAAAAAAAAAAAAAAGGCATTCCCAAAATCCCGAGAGCCCGGGCAAACGTTTCTAGCCTTTCGGCTTTAAAAGTGCGTTCGCGTGGAACTGCTGGAAACCCCCAAAATCTCTTTTTTTTTTCTTTTTTTTTTTTCCCCCGCTGCTGAACTTTTTGCATCCTCGCTGGGTTGGGTACCTGACTTCTGATCAGCGGGAAAAGTTTAGCGGAGGGAGACTTGGGCTTCGTGAACCGCTTCCACTCACACGGGGGGGTTGGCAGGTTTGGGGATGGGGATTTGTTTTTTCTTCTTCTTCTTTTTTTTCCTTTTTAATTGTCGTTATTATTATTTCTCCTCCGCCCCAGACTCGGAGGATTTCGGGTCGTGCGGGCCGCCGGGCAGGAGCAGCCCAGCCCAGCCCAGCCCAGCTCAGCCCAGCCCAGCCCAGCCCTGCCCTGCTGCTCCCCGGCCCGGGCCGGCGTTTCCCTCCCCGGCTCCGGCGGCCGCACAGCGGCTGCACGGAGGGGAGAACCGGCGGCGCGGAGCCCGGGCGCACCCCGGGGCGGAGGGAAGCGGCTTCTCCCCGCGGAGGGGGGGACGGACGGGGGACACGGGAGCGGGGCTGCTACCGGGGGCGCTTCCCCCCCCAAGCCCTCAGACCCCCCCCCACCTCCCGGCGCGCCCCCGCTGACGCCTCTCTGCTCTCTCTGCCCCGCAGTACGACGAACTGCCCCACTACGGCGGCATGGAGGGGGTGGGCATCCCCACCACCATGTACGGGGACCCCCACGGCGCCCGCCCCATGCAGCCCGTCCACCACCTCAACCACGGGCCGCCGCTCCACTCGCACCAGTACCCGCACGCCGCCCACGCCAACGCCATGCCCCCCGCCATGGGCGCCTCCGTCAACGACGCCCTCAAGAGAGATAAAGATGCCATCTACGGGTAGGTGCCGCGTAAGGCTCCGCGCCCGCGCAACCTGCGCGGGATGGAGCGGCGGGGGGGGGGTGGTGCGGGCCGGGCTGCTCCTGCGCGGGAAGGGGGTGGGGAAGGGTGGGATGGGGAGCGCCGCGCGGAAAAGGGGCCATGTTCTTCATTTTTTATTATTATTATTTTTTAAAAGGGGGGAGAGAGGGCTGGGGACCCCCGGCCACGGGGAGCCGCGGGGGCTCCGGAAAAATAGGAGCCGGAGCTTGCTGGAGGGGCGGCAGGCAGCACCGCGGGGAGGAGGAGGAGGAGGAGGAAGAGGAGGAAAATAATATTCCCAGGGCACAACCTGCGCCGGGTGGTAAATCTCTGCACGGAGTTTGGGAGCGGGGAGAGTTTGGAGCGCTTTGCCTAACTTTCCACCTTGTTCATCTCTCCTTGCGCTACGGAGGGGAAAACTCAAGAGCTGCTTCTCCCCACTCTGTTCCTTTTTTTTTTTTTCTTTTTGTAAATTTTAATTTTTTTGAACTTTTTATCCGACAGCATTGAATGCTTCTCAGTGCGGCAACTGGCTTCTCAATGCGGCAACTGGCAACTAGAAACTGGCAAAAGCAGTTTCTAGGCCGTTGTGAAGGGAGCTGATGGGTTACGCTGAGCGGCAGATGCTTTTAAAATGAATCTGCCCGTCTTGAGTTTGAAGGGAAGTTTAAGAGCCTTTTAAAATCGCTCTCCAAACAGTGAGGAGAAGAGGGATTAAAAAAAAAAAAAATCACGTTGTTTGGTTTCTGCATCGGTTTGCAGAAATCTGTAGGGTTGGTTAAAACTCCACGGTGTACGGTACCACCCCCCCCAAAAAAAAGTACGAAGCCCTGGGGAAAAAAATGAACTCCTTGTTATAAATATACATATATACGTGTGTGTGTGTGTGCCTACGCTTATTTATTTAAATTATTAAACGGCCGAGGGAGCCAGACGCACACGCAGCCTTTCTGCCGGGGAGGCTTTTAAAGCTGGGAGAGCCCAAAAGCACCTGGTTCCCCCCGCGGGTTGGGGCTGCGGGGCTCCAGGGGGGGGGCGGAGGGCCAGGCCGGGGTGGCCGGTAGCGGACAGGCAGCCCAGCTGGCCAGCGCCTGCCGGTGGGTCGGCTGGTTTGGTGCTGGCTGTTGGGGGGTGGGTGGGTTTAGGGGCTCTTTCTTTTTATTTTTGAGTCTGGAGGGGGGTTGTTTCTTCTTTTCTGGGTGGTTTTGGTTTTGTTTTTTTCCCTTCGCTCCCAACAAGTCCTCCAGCTGAAAACGGGAATTAAAAGCATGAAAGGCAGAGGTGTAGGTCCAGAGATTTTAATTTATTAGTAGTATTTTCTTTTTCCGAAAGCCAAGGAAAGTTAATTCAAAATGGCTGCTGGAACCGGCTTGGGTTTTATTCTTAGCTTGTCCTAGGGTTGTATTAACAATATCTGTGGCCAAATAATGCCGAAAGGCCGGGGAGATGCAGGGCTGCCGGCCGGCCGGCTGCGGGAAGGGGCCGGGGCCGGGGCGCTGCGGGAGGCGGCGGGGGGTGCCGGAGCCCCCCTCGGTGGGTGCCCCCCTCCCCACACACGCTGCTGCGGGACTAACTGTTGTTGTGTTTGGGGTTTTTTTTTGTTTCGTTATGATATTTTTTCCCCCCCCTCTGTGTGTGTGACTATTGTATTTTCTTTCAGACACCCCCTGTTCCCTCTTTTAGCACTGATTTTTGAGAAATGTGAATTAGCTACATGCACACCCAGGGAGCCCGGGGTAGCGGGAGGCGATGTTTGCTCCTCTGAGTCTTTCAATGAAGACATAGCAGTGTTCGCCAAACAGGTCAGCAAAACCGGGTTGAAACAGTAAAAGAAAAAAAAGAGGGGAAAAAAAATCGTAACGAGAAAAACAAGTCTCTGTTGAGATAAAGATGCGCGTTTCCCCCTCCCCCCTCTCTTACTGCAAGAGGCAAAAAAAAAAAAGAAAAAAACCACCAACAACAAAATTTAAAAAATCGGAAAATCTCGGCAGTTGCCACCCCCCTAAAGAAATGAATTAATCGGAGCGGTCTGTGCCCAGCCGGGAGTTTCGCTGCGCGGCTCCCAGGAGCCGGGCCGGGGCTCTGCCGGGGAAGCTCCATAGGTATTTTTCGGTGTATTTGATTCACTTGTTCAAGTGTTTGGCTGATGTACTAAATCTAGCAGTCAGGGCTTTGCACGAAAGGTTACATAATGGACCCGACAGTGTAATGAAGCAAGAAATAATAACGTCTGCTTTTTCTGCTTCCATATTTCAAATCTTTTTTATTATTCCCCCCCCCTTTCCTCCCCTTTCTTGTATTTAGATCCGAGCAGAGAAACCCCTCTTTTCCTCTAATCCTGAACTGGATAACTTGGTAAGAGTTAACAACACTTCTTCCTCTCCCCACCCCCACCCCGCCACCCTCCCTTCCCTTCCCATTTATTTCTTTTTTTTTTTAACTTCTGTGTCTTCTAGCGAGGTGGTTTGGTGGTACCAAATTGAAAATTTCTCACATGGATCTTTTTTTTTAAATTATTATTATATGATGATTTTTATAATTACAAGTAAATACGGTGCGGTAATTGCGTGGAAGTAAAAAATCCCATAAGGATATACATAAAGAAAGCCCCATCGAAACGGGAGCTTGTGGGCTTGATGGCGAGCTCGCCTGCCCAAGAGGAGTGTGGATTTATCCACGCTGTAGCCAGCCCTTCCATGCACCTTTTAAGCAGCTTGATGGGAAACGTAGAGGATTGCTGTGGCTGGAGATGCACCGTTCGCTAACTCACCGAAAATGAGGTCTTTTCTTTCTTTCTTTTTTTTTTTTCCTTAAGGATAAACAAATATTTTGCCTCCACTGTAGGAGTCTTGCTCCCGCTTTCGCAAAGCGAGGAGCCAGCAATGGTGTTTAGAGGGTTGGTTTTTTTAAAGAAATGTTTATGATCCGTATAATTTAGTTGCTTCGTTGCAATAGGGACTTTTTTTTTTTTTTTGGTTAACTCTAGATCGCTTCTCGTTAAACAGTGCACAAAGCCACTGCTATTAAGTTTTAGTGTTATTGCCATAAATCAAAACAACTTTTTATTTACTACTAGAGAAAAGTCAAGCTACAAAGCGCGGCAGGGGCGGCTGTGGGAAATATCCCCAAATCCAGGAATGAGATAAATACTCGTGTTGTTTGTATCTTTGCAGATGATTCAAGCCATACAAGTATTAAGGTTTCATCTGTTGGAATTAGAGAAGGTAATTTTTGTCTCTCTCTCTCTCTCTTTCTTCCTCCTCCGTGTCAGTACTGCTGAAGTTCAGGCTTCTGGTAAATTTGCATAAATGTCTTTCTTTCTGGTAATTAGTGTCAAGACCAATCTTGGCGTCCATTTCTCTTCGCAGTTTAATTACAATTTCAGCCTCTAAAACTGGGCTCTCAAACGCCCAGGCCTTGTGTTCGTTGTAATACTTTGCTGGCTTTGTATAAATAGTTGCAGTTCTGTGGTGCTGCAGATGAGACTTGAAATGGTTGGTTTAGCCAAGCCCCTGAAATTGTGATTAAAAAAAAAATAATTATTTTTTCTTGGTGATGCTGGGGAAGAGACTTTGGTTGCAGTTAGTTAGAATGGGGAATTTATTTTTTTTTTTTTAAGAGCCATCTGTAGGTCAGGCTCAGGGCACGGATTGTCCTGTAACATTTTGCAGAGACAAAGCAGAGTTGATAGTTCTGTCTGTCTCTTGTTCCTGGGAATATTGTACACCTCTGAGCAGAAGAAAGAGATTGCAGCCTAAATGCAGGGGGTTTTGCTGGCTATTTTAGAAATCTTAGGAGGGAGAATGCTAATTTCTAAGAAGGCGGTGTCATCCGAGCTCACATTAAATTGGAAGTGTGCTCTGGTTTCCTGAGGATTTTTTACGTGTCATTGATAGCTGGCCTAGAAGAGAATTCCCTTTCTCCTAAAAATAAACATTTTGAGAGGTTTTTAAATGGTTGAAAAGTTTCTTGGGAGCCTCAGCCACTTTATCTAACCATAACTGGCAGGTTGTTCTCACTCTACCCAAAATGTGTTAAAATCTGCCCATTAATAGAGGCGGCTCAGGTACGAGTCTATCAGAGCGACTGGGGATTTCAGGGCACGGATGCCTATAATGTATTTCAGCCCAGTGCACCGGGATTTTTATTTTTTTTTAAATCCCTTTTTCTGTCCTCATACCCCTTTGGAAAGGGTTTATGATGAAATAACTGGATGAAATTAAATAGTTTACCTTAAATGTCACCCATGCAGGTCACCTCTCTAATGGCCACAGCTCTGGGAGCAGATGAATTTAACACGGGTGTTGAATATGTTGTAGCCTGTGAATCATCTTGTCACTGTCAATTTTCTGGGATATCTCTATTTTGCGAGAAAAGAAAGTTATTCCTAATTCTGGATGCGTCTAGAGGTCTCAGGGGGATAATTGCAGTGTGTTTCCCCTATTTAGGACTTTTGATGTCACAGGGGTGAAGGGGGAAGACTGGTTGCACTTGTCAATTTTACTTACGTATTCCTGATTATATTTTCTTCCTTCTCCCCTCCCTTCCTTTTTCTTTTTCCTCTTTTCTTTCTTTTTTTTTTTTAACCTCTGTCATAATGTAGGTACACGAATTATGTGACAATTTCTGCCACCGGTATATTAGCTGTTTGAAAGGAAAAATGCCTATCGATTTGGTCATAGACGATAGAGAGGGCGGATCAAAATCGGACAGTGAAGACATAACAAGATCAGCAAATCTAACAGATCAGGTATGATCTCGCCAACGCCGCACACGCTGAAATTTGTATGCAGATCGCTTGCTGGGTCACTACGCCTCCTTTTATTATTTGCATATGATTAAGTCCCTTTTAGATAAATTTCCATCGAAATGAAAATTTTTGAATAATGTGGCTATTATTGCTTCATTAAGGCTTGCTCCCGGATTCGACCTGGCGAGATGAGCTTGTAAAAGCATCGCCTGCAAACTCGACCTGTTTCTTGTCGCTTTTAATTTTTGTCTTTATTTTATTTACACTTTACAATAATAGAAGTGGTATTCCTGAGTCGCTGGCTTCTTGGTGGCTTAGGAAAGGGAGGGCTGGAGCCGTTTACCAAAATAATGGTAAATCCGAGATAGGTGGTCCGGGGAAGACAGAGAGGGTTTGAAATCTAGCAAATACTGGCTATTTTCTTCCCGTCTCTACGGTTCATTAGTCCGTCTTGTCAGTTTTCCTTGGCCGAACGCTTTTAGACTTCAGTGAACATTGCTTTGTGCACGCCTGCCTGCTGCAAACGCGCCCATTTTATTTTGCTTAATAGAAGGAAAAAAACCCGGAGAAAATAAAACGGGACCCAGGTTTTAAATTATTTTTCTTGATCTTTCACGTTTTCAACCCCTTTCTTTAAAAAATAAAAATATCCAAACCCCAAAACCAAGCCAGCAAAGCCTCACGTGGCTTTGACGGTGTCCAGTTTTTGTCTGGGATGGTTGAAACCTTTAATGCCGGCCGTAGCCCATGTGGGAAATAGGGATGACTTGGGAAAGCTGGCTTTCCCCTCTGCCCTCCCCTTCTCCTGTGTCTGTCCGCTGTGCTTAGGCTGGGATTCTTGCCTTATAATGGGAGCGTTTGGGGCTAATTCAGGAGGTGCCCAGAGCTAAATTAAGCTACTAGATGATGGAAGTGGCTGAGATTTGGCTTTTTTCCCCCAAGTTGGGTAGAACTGTGGGGTTTTCCTGGTTGGTTTGCTTTCTCTCAACCGAGGGGTAGCAGCGCTTTGGCTGCGAGAGAGGGGAGGGACCCCGGACACGCACACACAAAAATTCCCCGACTAAAAACCCCAAGTTATTTCTTCTTTACAATCAGCTTTGTAAATACAGTCTTAGAAGTAATCAGCTCCCGACTCTGGAGGTTTCCTTTTGTTCAAGCAAGGCGCAGTCAAGCAGACAGGAGTTTCCTCAGCCGCTTTGCCATTATCACCAGCGCTGTCAGCCAGGAGTTATTTTATAGATTACCGACATAAAGGTGTGTTGCGTTGCAGCGTGGGCAGTATCTCAAATATTTTCTCCTATCTGCCAAAGGCTATCGGGCTGCTGGTAGTGCCGTGACAGGGGGAGGCAGGCTTGAAGGAAGGCATGAGCTTTTTAAAAGGGGTTTATGTGCACGTCTGCGGGGGTTGTGGTCGTCGTCCCGTCCCGTCCCGTCCCGTCCCCCCCCCCGCCCCCAGTTTTGCTGCGAAGGGGAAAAGCTTCGCGGGGCGGGCGGAGGGCGGCGCGGCAGGGAGGTGCCCGGCGGGCCGGGGCCGGGGCCGGGGCCGGGGAAGATGCTCCGGGGGACCAGCGGCCCCGCGCAACGCCTTAAAGCGAGGGGAGCCCTGCAGCGAGAGTCCAGCTGAGGGAAGCTCGGCTCGCTGCTGTTGAATAAAAATTGTAATCCAACAAGTCTAACTAGAAAATGGGTTTCTAAAAGCTCTGGAGTGCTGGGTACATAAAGCTATTTGAGCAAATTACAAGAATCGCTCAGGGGCACGAATGAAATCAACACTTTAATTGCCTCCAAAATGAAGATTTATACCCCATTTTCCCAACGAATCATTATTTTATTAAAGTGAAAGCTAAAGAAATGAAGCTATAGTTTTGGGGTTGTCAGGGGGAGGGGGTCGTGTCCTCCTCCCCCCCCCCGCCCTTTTTCGCCAGGAGCGCGGACACTGCGCGCCCGGCGCTGGCCCCTCTCCCGCTGCGCGGGACCGGCCGCGCACCTCCGCGGGGCTCAGCCCCGGCCTCTCCGGCTTGCGCGGGTGCTGCGCCAGCCGCGGGGCCCGGCGGCCTCCCCGGGGTGCCCCGGCTCCTCGCCGGGCAGGGGGAGCGCAGCCCCGCCGCCGCTACCCGTCCGCAGCCGCGGAGCTGCGCGGGCAGCGGGGCTTGGCTTTCCCCGTCGAAGGGAAAAGGCGCAAAAATGCGCTTTTACGCCCCTCTTCCCCCCCGCCCCGCCCGGCCGACGAGGCGGCGGATAAAACCCGCGGAGGCCGGGCGGCGCAAGGGGGGCCGCGGAAGTTGCGCGGCGTGGGGTTGGGTGGGGGGTGTTTTACCGGGGGATGCGTGGCCGCCCGCGCCCCCGGTGAACTCCGTTGCCAAGTCCGGCCCCGGTGAGGCCGGCAGTATCAGGGCCCTAATGGTTAAGTAATAAGGTGTTGAGTGCTTGTCGCTGGGGCGGCTAATTAGGATGTCCCTCCGCGGTGCGCGTTTATGGCCGCGCGGGTTTATGGAATCGCGGGCGCGCAGGGCCGGGCGGCGGGAGCAAGGGGCTGGCTGCCGGGTGCGAGGCCGGGCGGGCTGTCCCTCAGCCTGCCCACGGCTGCGCTTCTGAGAGTAGTAAAAGAGTAAGTATGTAAAAGCTTTTATTATGGATTTAATTACATTTTCTTATATTGTGGTAGTAAAGGTTACAGTTAACAGGGTTGGGTTTTGTTTTTTTTTAATTTATTGGTTTCCCCTTATTTATTCTTTCCTTATAGGCCCCTCAATGCCAGTGCCTTTAAGTCCCCCGGTTAATGGAAAGCAATGACGCTAATGCTAGATTTTGCAAAGTAAAGCCCCATAACACTAACTATTGTTCAGTGATTTAACTAGCTCAGTGGCAATAGGTCACTAAAATAGCATCCTTCTCCCACGGGCGCGACCCCGCTGCCTGCCAGGGTGGGACCTGCAGAGTTGTTGTTTACCGCTATGGCTCCAGAAGTACAAAGCAGGAGTTTGGGGTTTTTGCTGGGGATAATTGAACTCGAGATCAGCCAGACCCTGAGACTTTAAAAAGCCTAGCTGGAGGATTGCGCTCATGCTCTAAGTTTCAAAATAAACCTTTTTTAATCATTAGCTTTTCAAACATTTGCATGTTTAAATTTTCAAATGTTTGTCGGAGCCCGGAAAGATTTAAAACACAGCTGTTGCGTGATGCGGATGGGGAAACTCCCTCCGATTAAAAAAAAGCCCAAAGACTCTCTGTAGTCAGAGAGCAGAACTTCACTTTCTTAGGTAGTCCTAAACTATTACCGTGGGGCTGTTTTCTTGAAGCTGCATCACCTTGGCACCCAGGTGCTCTTGTCCGAACTGTAAAATTCCCCTGCAAGAGCACGTCTACAGAAAGCCGTTAGAAAGCCCGTTGAGGAAAACACGGTATAAAGTAGCCACCGCACCCAAATAAAGTACATTAGCAGCATAAGATAGATTTTATAGGAACAAACCAGTATTTTCTTATAGAAAATAAACTTGTTGAGCAAATCCACAGTAGTATTACTTGACAAAAATTACAATTTAATAATGCACAAGCCAATTATGTGCACAGAAACTTTTAAAGGCAAATCGTCAAAGAGCCAAATTTCTATAGGGACTAGGAGGGAAATTATCAAAAAATGAACATGAAATAAGATTTCCTGTAAGAAGGTCCATAATTCAACATTATTTGACTCCACTGTCAGGGAAATTGTTGAAGGATAGTAAACTGATACTAGAGCCTCAGTCATTTTTGTTACAGTCTTAAATGTTTGCAACTGTGGCGTTTTAGATGGCCCTTCTGGGGTGATAGTATATCATATATATATGTATATAATAAAGCAACACTTCTATTTATGTTGCAATAGATTCTTTTTAATGTGCGCAGTTGCAGAGTTTCTCTAAAGAAAATGCGGCTAGACAGCTTTTTTAAAAATGGAAAAATTACTTAAAATGTATTCTTTACAAAGAAAGAATCATAAACTGCAACGCAATATATAGCATATCTGAGGGTGGGTGGGTTGTTTAGGGCATTGACTGCTTATGACTAGACTAACTTTCCCAAATACTTCAAATACATTAGCTCTACCTTGCAGCCAATACAAAAATAATATCTTGGGGAAGAAAAATAACTGAGAAATACTATTTTACTTGGGGACTTCTTCACAGGTATTTTCAAACCTTCTATGTTTTTAACTGGGGGGAGCTAAGAATATTACTGCCTTCGGTATATGTACTCCCATATTGGAGGAGCAGGCATCAAAATAATAGATGCAGTGCAGAGGGTGCAAGGTAGAATTCATTTCTGCATAGTAAAAGAGTTACAGCCAAGTAGGACTCTGAGGAGGACCAATAAAATAACGTTTAAAAGACTCAAAATTCAGTTTTCTTCCTCTGACTTTATGCCACCTTGAGCCGGTGACTCCTTTTTTCTTTGTTTTGGGGTAATTTTTTTTGCGGGGATATTTAGGAGCTGTTCTCATGCCCGAGTTTGGCAGACTATTTAATGTAAAGATACAACACGTTAATTTAGATTCCGGACCTGTTATCATCCGAAACACTGGCTGAAATTGTATTAGCAAAATAAGGTTTTCTTTGCTCTCCGTTTCTTTAAGCAAGTAAATATATTGTTAAGTAGACAAGAGATTGAATATATTTTCTTTAATTTATGATTTCAGTTCAAGAATCTTTGCTGGTTTGGTTTGGTTGGTTGCTTTTTTTTTTTTAAAGTCATTCAAGAGCCCAAACATATCCGTCCTTATAGCTGGGTATAATATTTGCTGCTTTCCTTCAGTTGCGTGCTCAGGCCTAACTTCCGTGTAAAGTTTCTCAAACTGAGGTTACCTTTTGTTGCAAAGGATAGTTTAATTTTCTAATTTTTTGCATCATTTTCAATATCAAAACTGACAGAGCTCAGTTTAAATCCCAGGTAAGCCTGGAACTTGTCCTAAACATTTGCGAGTGTATCCCGAAGCGTTCCCCTAAAGCGGGAGCTCGTGGCGTCTTTGCGTTAGGGACTGCAGATTGTTATTTTGGGGCAACCTGGAGGTTTGCAAGGAAATTGTGAAAAAATGAGTTTTACCTTAAGTTTAAGCTTTATGGCTGAGGGTTTGAGTCTTCCCTGGCTGCTCATCCACAGGTAGCAATAAAGGTAATGGGCTTTGCGCGCGGAAGGGTTACTGCAGCCCAGAGTATGCAATGTTAGCACTTAAAAAAATCAGATTATATCGTTCTCAATCAAAAGTGAGTAAGCGTAGGTTGTGCTGATAAATACTACTTTAAAAGCAGTGAAAATCCGGCACAGCTTCTTTAAATTAGGGAATCTTTGTTTTGTTTTGTTTTGCATTTCTGCATTTGGGCTTTTTTGGTCACATGAGCATGCAGTTAGGAGCTATCTTGTGTAATCTAAACAAATTGAAGAAAATAAAGAGGAGGGTTGTTTCTGGTCGTGAAAATTTTTGAAGGTTTCTGGAATTGTTTCCTGGTGGGGGTTGTGTGGGAGAAGGAGAGACTGGGGTGCGCTGCGGGGTCACCTCATGTCCTCGGCGCGTTACCTCCCTCTCCTGATGCTCAGTTGCTCAGAGCAGGCTTTGACTCGCATGGCAAATTGGGAAATTAGTGTTTATATTTGTTTTTTTTCCCGCAGTTGCAGCAATATTTGGAGAGGGTAACTCTAACAGTGTGCACATTTTGTGTTCTGCCTTGTTTGAGTCCATTTCTGTCCCCGATTAATGGCCCCATGTCTAACCCACCGCTGATACTCTGTAACATGACTTAAAGACAACTTGCTGGCAGTTGGTTCAGCTCTTCTTTGGTGTGCTTGGTGTGGTTGTCTTTTTGCTTTTACTACGTTCAAAAGGAAAAAAGAGATGTAACCCAGCCTCGGAGCATAGGTGAGAGCAGAATCCCTGCAGGCTAGTGTCCTCGGGACTCCTTTTTTTAATTTAGGCTGGAAAGCTTCAGCCCCTCTGTGGCAGTGGTGGGGGTCTGCTCTCTGTTAGCGAGGGGGCTGCTGGCACGGGGGATCCCCATCGCCTCCGCAGGCTCAGCTTGTTGTGTTGCCTCGCTGGTTGTTGCCGTCACGGCTTCATTTATTTATTTTCGGATGTATATATCCGAGAGGTGAAGAGCAACGCGGAGATTTCAGGCTTACGTGGGTGGTTGTGCGTACAAAGGTGATAGCGCAGGTGGTGAGTGGTATCTGGGGGTTACTGGATTTTGAAAAATGGGGTTTGAGATTCATTGGTAGACGTCTGGGCAAATGTTGGAAATTTAAACGTTGGCGAGGTGAATTTAAAAAAAATATCTGAGTTTGTCCTGAAATCAAAGGGCCTGTTTGCACTTAAAAAAAAAAAAAAAAAATATTTAAAAGTTGTAATACAGAGACCGCCATTTCCTTGCTAACTTGTGGGGCGTGGGGAAGGTAGGACAGAAAGAAATGGATTTGAGCCCAAATTTGGCCATTCTTTTGCCGGTGGCAGGACAGGCTGCTGGAAATCATGGTGGCTTCTTGTTTTGCAAGTGGCTTCTTGTTTTGCAAGCGGCTTCTTGTTTTGCAAGCGGCTTCAAACCCAGGCCAGGCGCCCTGTTGAAGAAATGTTTTTTTCCCCCCCATCGGAGGTGATATGTTGGTCATCCATGAGTTTTGGGGATCAATAAAGGGATAACTGTGAAAGGCAATGGCCCGTAACACACGGGGAGTGAGATGGGTTGATCTAATGGTTCCTGCCTGGCCTCAAAACTCGATGAATCTCTGGGTTTGTCCACACAAGGACGCTCAAGAGAGGTAAGACAAATTGATTGGGTGTAAAATTAAAGTGCATTAGTTAAAGTGCATTGCACTATTGTGTGGATGCTCTCATTCAGAAGTAAAGTGGCCTTAGTTCGCTTTAGCCTAATCCCCTTTGGAGTAGACCACTTTTCTTTTGAATGAGAACATCCACATTAACTTTTAGTTAATTCGTCTTTCCTGAGTGTCCTGGTGGCCTTGTGCCCGCTGCTCTGGAGAGGTTCGGCCAGTTGGGCGCTGGCTCCCTGTGAGCTTTAGGTAAGCTTTCCATTAGGCATATTCACCTCCACAGCGGCACTTAACTGATGGTGTTCGTCATCGCCCTGACCGGGGCTCCGCACCCTCCTCTTGCTCCTGCTCCTGCAGCTCAAGAGCAATACTGTTTTTAACGCTGCCTAGGAAAAAAATGGAAAGCTTTACGGTGCCAGGGATTTGGGGATGGATTTGGCCGAGGTGGCACGGACAAAGGCTCAGCCGGGCTGTGAGGCAGAGGGAGAGCTGCCTGCACCCCGTCCGGGGGCCAGCTGTTTGGGGGTCACATTTCCCAGGTGAATATGGCACTAGGCACCCCATGATATCAGTCCTCCTCCCGGTAACCTGAGCATTTTATTTTGCGGTGGTGGTTTGCTGTCCTGACGCGCTCCCTGTGTAGATAGTTTCTTCCACATCCACTGATAAGCCAGTTTTTGAAGACAGCGGGGAAATCCAGATTAACTCTTTTAAGCTGATATTTCCAACCATAAAACCAAGACTGAAAATTAACTTGTAGGAGAACTAATTTACCTGGTGAAAAAAATGATGTTAAGATAGTTTTGGAAGCTGTTTTATATTTTTGCTTGAAGTTCACTGAGCTTGAGTTTTTATTAGAGGTATTTTTGGGTGTCTTGTAGAGCTTATAAGTAACCTATTTATTTACTTTTTACTGGCTAAACCGTGTGTGCAAATGCTGCACCGTGTCACACGCTTGCCGGTGCCCTTTCCATTCAGAATAAAATTTACAAGGCTTCTTGCATTAGTAAGCAATTTGCTGCTGGAGCCTTTCCTAGAAATACAGAATTCTATTTCACCAAAATATTGTCTTTCCTCTTCAATCAGGGCCGAGGTGAGCTATTTTCTCAGGGACTCTCCAGGCATGTATATGATATTCCCACTTGGACAGATGATCTCCAAAACTGCATTACTTCTCCATCCTGAAGGGCCAGTGCAGTAAATTAAAATTCTCTTACTAGCATCACTGGGCTTTGAATTTGGCCAGCTAATTTGGTTTGCAGTTTGGCTTTTTCTTTTTCTTTTTTTTTAATGTAAAGCAAATATGCATCCAGACCCTCTTTGCTGAAATAAACAGGCCAACAATAAGAGGGGTAGTTCTTCATTTGCTTAAAAGAACTGCCTGTTTTAACTTCAGAAATACTGACCAAGAGTAAAGCAACAGCTGATGCCATCACAGGCAGTGTACTGTATTCAAACAGCTGTACAAAATGAAAAGCTGCGGTATTAATCCTGCCATTCACAGTTTATTTAAGTTTTTCAAGCTTCTCTCGTATGGGCATGGCATCAATGCCTAATTATGCCTCCATTAGGGTTACTGGGCCCTTAATACAGAAAATGATTGTATTTAAAATTTGGAAAGCTGCATCGATGTAATCTAAGATTCTTGCAGCTGGCACACATTCAGGGAAGGCAAACTTTACCTTGTAATTTTCTTTTCATTCATTTGGTCTTTAGGTTTTGGTCCGGTTTTGTTGTTACCCAGAAGGTCAGATCATGGCTGGTGTTTTTAACGCTGGCTTTAAATAGCTCCATTTAAGGCTGCGTAGCCCTAGGAGGAGAGGGGAAGAGCAGATTAAAAACTCTGCGGCTTTGCTCATCCCGTTTGCTGGGGTGCAGGACTACGGCCGTCTGTGCAAATAAAAATGGTAGAAACGAATGTCTGAAGCCCGGCACACAAGGAGTATCATCTCATCAGCATTTTACCCTGCACTGAACCAGGGCAAGCTCTGTCTGCACAAGCTGTGGTTTATCCGTCGATGTGAGAGTCTTGACCCCTCGCTTGGCTGTCCACGTGCTACCCATTGCATTGGGGTGGGGTGTGCAGAGATGTCCCTGGTCTCAGGTGGGATATCACCTGCTTGTTGATGCTCAGCAGCAATCTGAGGTGCATGCTTTCGCGTGCATAGTGACTGCTTGCCGAGACTTGGCTTAATCTGGCGAGCTAAGGATTAACCGTGGCCAGCCCCTTGCCAGAAACCCTCCTGGGAGACCACAAATGCTGTAGACTCAGTAGGTGGCACTTTGGTTTTAGGCTTGAGCCAGTGCAGAGGACCCCTCTGCGCCTTGGGGTGCAGGCACAGGGATGCGCCGTGCCACGATGGCCTTGGCCACCAAGCTCCTGCACTCGCCTCTGCGCCATGGAGGTACCTTGCGTAGGTAGAGTTGGCCAGATTCTTTGATGAGGGCAATGTCCCTGTGGCTTGTAATTTATAAATTTCTCTTGCATACTGTTGTGCAGTGTTACAGGGGAGTAGCTCTGCTGCATCCTGGATGCGGCTGTGTTTCAGTGATGGCTACAGCCGTGTCACTGTGAAGTTGTTTGAAGTCACAACTTGGCACTGTCCTTCGCTCATGTTCACGCAGGCATTTTGGGCAGCGCTTGACACGAACAGGGGCTCTGTGGCTGAGTGACGCCGCTGGGTATCACTGCGGTGGGTGAGTGATGGTGACGGGGAGACAAGCCTTTCAAGCACACAGGCGAGTTGGTGGCAGGCAGCTGCCCGCTGTTAGCAGGGATGCTCAGGAAGAGGTGCCCAGTGTTTGCACGAATGCTTGGGAAGAGATGCCCGGAGCACACTGCCCACGCACACCGGAGGCAGCGCAGCTGCTGTGCTCGAGCCATTCCCTCCTTTGCCCCCCTCTGCCCGACAGATTTTGCAGCTATGTTACCCCAGGAGGCTCCTGGCCCTCCTCCCTGTTGCGCAAACCAGTTTTACTAGCGTGGCTTCCACTTACTAGGGGAGTGTCGTTGTGCTTTTCCCATGTCCGTGGGGGCCGTGGCAGTGCTTTGTGGCATGGCTTTGTAGAAGTATGGTATGTACGAATGCATCTTGCTACATTTGTATAACCCCTGTGAGGGATCTCTTTTTTATTACTATTATTCCTTAAAGCCAGAGCGAGGGTATGCACATGACTAGTATGTGCAGGGAGGATTAATTTTGTTCTTAAATACACATGTGTGTGTTAAGCCAGGGTTTGGTCTGCAGTAACAAGAGCTTGAGAGATCCTTCGAGTGAGAACTGATACAGTGATGCTGGAGTGGCAGGGGTGGGGAACGCCGCCCTGCTGATGGCATGTGGCAGAAGGGGTGATGCGGATGCTCTTCCCAGGTCTGTCACTGAGGTTTTGGGATGAGACGGTTAGTTGCTTGTGGGCTGAAATTTTCTGCTTCTCCTTCTCCCTTATCAGGAGGTAGGGGTGATACCTTAATTTATATGTCATACAGTGATGGCGAGGTATAGGAGATATGTAAGAATGAGAAGTGATATGTTAAAGTAATTATTTCACTCTGTGGATTGTTTAAAGAAAATAGCATAAAGCAGGCAAAATGTTTCTGTTTGGTGTCACAGGGAAGCACTACGGTGAATCAGAAGGCTGACAGTGAAAGTTGCTTTTGGTGGCTTTGTGCTTTGGTTTTGGCCCCTTCTGCTATCTTCCGCATAATTACCACTTCTAAAATGTATTTAAAGGAGGGAGGATGTAAACTTAAACGCTGGATAGAGTAAGTAGCAGTGTCGCCAGTAACTTCTGCAGAGGGAGCAGAGCTGTGGGGCTGACTGGAAGCATTTGCAGCGTGGTGGATGGTCTGCCCATCCTGAGGCCTGCCCGTCCTGAGGCAGGGGTCCACGTGGGGCCATGCCATGAGCCCTGTACTGCTATGAGCCCCACCGGGTACTCCAAAACCTCCCTGGGAGGCACAGCAAGGCCACACAGACCTCTCAGCCCAACTTTTTCGGGTGACTCTGGCAGCCAGCTGTGCTTCCAAGCCATCCCTCAATGAGCGGGTGGAGGTGTCGGGGAGCCACGGCCACCTCAGCCTGGTGAACCACCCCTGGAGCCTGCTGTCCTCCGGTTCCTGCAGCCTGGGCTCGGCGTGTTTTGTGGCTGCCGGCTCACTGGCGTGTGGCTCGCAGAGCCAGGCTGCTCGGCCACTTCTGCCTCACTGCAAATTCGGCTTGTTGTGAAATGGTAGAAAGTGGAGGAGCTGATCTGCAGAAGGGTTTGGCCATGAGCGTTGGAAAATGTGAATCACGGGGATTCCAGTTTTAAGCCTTCTGGAGATAACGGGCAGCACGTACCAGAGTGCGTGACTTGCAGAGAGCCTTAAAAAACAAGGCGGCGCCCTCGAGATTAAGCAAACGTTTTATAATCAAGAACACATTTTATACCCAGCGCAGCCTTTGCAGGTATCGCATCCGTTCAGATGGAAAGGTGTAGCTGGAGCGAAGCTAATTATACCACAATTTAATTTTGGTGTTGAACAACGCTGTGAGGCGAGTGGGCTCTTGAATCCTGCTAACAATGCGCTGTAATCAAAATACGCTGACTCCAAATGGTGTCTGTTGTCAGTTAGCTAAAAAGACCATTTGATAGTTGTGACATACGCTCGGCGTTTTTGCTTGCGATGGAGCTGAAATGAAGTATGGCTGTTGCAGAGCGAGGGCTGTGCTTGTGCCTTCCCTCCCCAGGAAGCCCCAGTTGGGCCAATGGGATGCTGGAAGATGGAGCCCACATTTGCGTGCACGTAAAAGAATTGGCAGCGGGTGTCCCGACAGGTTAATTTTGTCTTCCCAAATGATACCACCTTCAAAAATCTGTAAGGGGAATGCTTAGAGATGTGGTTTTTGCCGTAAGTAAACCCTCGCTGTTTGCCTGAGCGCAGATGTTCAGAGTGAAGTGCAGATCTGTCCAAAACACCGACTCCCACCAAGGCTGCCTGCTGGGCCCCTGGTAGGGGAGAAGGGAGAGAGGTAGGAGAGGTTGAGGGCTCCCTCTCTCCCCAAATCTGCCTGGGCAGGTCAGGTTCGGGACCTCAGCCAGCCATCTGAAGTCTGCACCGTCTCAGTCAGACCTGGGCATCTGGCAGATCCCCTTCTAAATGACTTCTAACACGTAAACGCAATAAAAAGAAGGGACAGCAGACGCTCATTTTCTGGCTAAGTGGCAAGGCATTTTTCCTGTTTACACCTTTGGAGGAATCATTACATTAATTATTGAACAGGAAACTCTTATTTGTCTCTGAAGGCCTTTTTCCTGGTCTAGAAAGATGTGGAAAATACTCCAGTCCTATTAAATTCAGTAGGAGCCAAGGAGGACTGACACACCTCAGGGCCTTGCACACCAGCCTTCAGGAGGTAGTGGTGTCATTTGGGGCTGACTTTGTGCATGTTTCTGCACGATATTAGACTTAAAAAAAAAAATCTATGTGGAGCAGCGATTTTATGGCGAAGCTTGTTTCCTTGTGTCGAGAAAGGGACGGGGATTAATGCTATCTAGCGATACGGCTCTTATCAAAGGGAGGAGACAGGTTTACAATGCGGGGTTGCTCTAAATAGAAGGTACTAGTCGGTGTTTGTTGTGTGGGAGACAAAAACCCTGCATCACCATTCAGCTGGCCCAGTTAACCTGGCTGGGCAGGCAGTGTTTACTGTTGAGCTGAGATAAAAAAATGAGGAGTGGAGTAAGGTCAATCAAATGTAAGGCACACTGTGATTGAGACCGTTGCTGCTCAGGCTTCATGGATGTCCATCATGGCTACCACATGCGGCAACTGCCAATGCGAGAAGCAAAACCTGAGGTCTAACTGCCCAAAAGAAGTTTGCTTTTGTTATTGCCAGAGGTGGTTTTGGGTGGCTCCAGAGTCCTCTCTCAGAGAGAAAGTCCTGCTGCCCATGCTGTCCCCCACAGAGGGACTTAGGAGATGGTTCCCCAAGCGCAGCAGATTTGATTTTGGCACGTGCAGAAGGTGGTGGGTCTGTGCTTCTGACAGAACGCAGGCCAGGCTGGGGGGGGGAGGTCTCTGCGTAGCTGTGAACACGCACACCCCCATGCACACACAAACACACACAAGTGTTTTTTCGAAAGTCTTGCCCCTGCAGAACTGACGGGGCTTTGGTGCCTCCTGGAAGAGAAGAGCTGTGTTTTCTCCCCTTCCTTTTGTCTTTATGTCCCACCCGGTCTGATGATCTCCATTTCATTCTCCTTTATTTTTTGTGGTTTATGCTTGCTGCTTCTAATTATTCTTTTTCCTTTGGAAAGCACTATCACCCTGTCCTTTTGCACTAGTGTTTTCTTTTCCATTCTGTCTGTTCAGGACTCTCAGGCTCTTTCCTCTCCTCTCCCTGCCATACACTCTTCTCCTCTGTGCTTTGAGGGTACGGAGGGGATCAGAAAGCTCTGCTGTGTTAGAGATACCTACGTGGGTTACACAGCTGGTGTCGTGCTGCACGAAGGTGTTAGCTCCTTCTCTGAACCTGGGTAGGTTCAGCAATGAATCGTGATAGCAGGGCTAATGGAGAGAGCTAGTGTTGTTTGGTGGATGTTTGTTTGATGATCTTTGCACTGTGTAATGTTATTTGTGCCTCTGGGCCCTTCAGGTGAAATCCTGGCCTTGCGAAAACCAGTGGCAAAAGTCCTGTTTATTTCCAGTTTCCCATCCTCTATGGTATTTGCGTTGATACCCACTCTCATTTCCTTTTAGCTGTCTCAGAAACCGTCCTATGTTGCATGTATAAAGACAGCTTACCTCTTATTTTGCCTATGCGGCTGCGAAGAGTCAGAGAAAAATCTTACCCTCATTTGAAATAAGGGGAAACTAAAGATAGAAAGCTTATGACTTTTCTGGGGCTAGGAAGGGAATCCAGGTCAGAGCCAAGACTTCCATGCAGAATTTCTTCTGCTTTTTAGTTCAATGGGCCCTGCTGCCTCTTAACGCTGCAAAGGTTTCCATCTGTGCAATAGTCGCCCTTGCTGTGCTGCTTAGTTGCAGGCAGAGTTATCACCTGTCAGTCATTTCAGTGATCTTATTTCTGTAGACTTGGAGCACCTTTTTTCCATCCAAACCTGAAGTTTGTGCCTTTGTTGTTGTTCTATTCAAAATAATTCGCCTCTGAATCAAAGTTGCACAAAGCAGATTACGGAAGAATTACTGGCACTAAAAAGCATTTATTTTGCAGCGTTTTGAGGTTCCTGCACGTATCATTTATTCTGACCCCCTTGGTTTTGGTTGTATTGTGCATGATGTGCCCGCTTGGCTTTGGCAGGCTGCGAGGTGGGATTGCTGGCTGACAGCCTCAGTTAGCCCCACAAGATGTTCAGATGGCAAAGCCATGAGTGGGTCCTCTCAAAAAATCAAGGTGGTCATGACCGTGGATTTCATGGTCCCTGAAAGTCCACACTTGACAGAGATTGCATAAACAATGTATGTATGTGGAATCTAGGAAATACATGGCATTATATTTTTAACATTATCAAAGGATATTTTTAGTCCTGCTTACCAGTTTGTATTTGTCAAGGGTTTTTTTCCCAATTAAGAGAGAATTTAAAAACTTTCTTTTATGCTGGATGGGTAGCAGGCTACCTGAGGATTATTACTAGCCATGCCCTCTGGAAGTGAATTGGGATAAGGCTTGTGGATTGCAAAGACCGGGTCTGTCTATCATGTAGCTCTAGCTTCAGCATGGGTACTATGGATTATGCACGTGAAGTATTGAGCAGCTGTATTGAATGTTTTGCCCAAGTGAGGTTGGCTACATCAGTATAGCCAACAACCAGAAGGATAAACTATGCAAAAAGTAAATCCTTGCTAAATAGATGGGTTAAGGTTGTGGGAGATGGATGCAATGGCTTTATGAAGCAGCCCCCTTTCCGCTTCGAGTTCTTACCTGTAGTGAGCACAAGTATTTCCTAACATGGTGGGTTGCTACCCTTGAGAGGATTGGGGGAAGGTTTTTAAAAGGGAGGAGTTAAGAAAAATCTGAAGAACATTTCAAACATAATGCATTACTTTTTTTCCTAATGAATAAGTATTTAATTTAGGAAAAGAAAATAAGATAAAACTTCAGAAAGAAAACAATAAGCCCAGATTATGTTGACAAATTGCTGGCAGCAGCTCAGTTCCTCCAGGGTGAGGGGATGAATGATTATACCTGCAGCCAATTCTCTCGTAGCCTGGAGGAGCGGAGGTTCATCCAACAGGTAAAGGAATTAGCCGTTCCCTGTCTGCAGTTGTTACGGAAACACAAATGAGCCCACAAGAGGGCTGTGCTCACAAAACTTTTGAGGAGATATATATCAAAAGATGCTGAGTACAGTTTTTATTGCCTGTAATAGAAGGTGATTTCTTTTATTTATGTACTTATGGTCAAGCCTTTCGTTCCTTGGCCAGGACCTCTTTTTTTCCCTTTCCACATGCTTGGTGCTCAAAAAAATCCATTTTATTCTTTAATATAAGCAGAAAGCAATGGTTTCCCCCACTGTGTTAACTTGTGTTAACTTGACTCAAAGCCCAGCTGTTGTTGGATTGCAGTAATAAGCATATGTAATGTTATTTATATTGAGTCTCCAATTTAGCCATTAACCAAATAATTTTGTCTGTAGCTTTTTTGTTTATTAAGGCTTGATGTTCACTGTGACACAAGTCAATTACTGCTTCGGAAGCCTCATCAAATGTGGTCCTCCCTTTGATGGGGCTGTTGCGCTGGTACCTGCTGGGGCTTGTGTTTTTCAGCCCAGCACATCCCCCAGGTGGATGAAGCATCTGGTAATGGTCATGGGAGGCAGTTGGTGCTTCTGGGATCGTTTAAATACACAAACATTTTTGTTGCTTCCTTTCCTTCTCCCTTTGCTTCTTCCCCCCCCCCCCCCCAGCTTGTACAAAGTACTCAACAAGCTTCAGAACCAAAACAAAAGTCAGGAAATGTATTTCAAATGCCACGGGATAAGATAAAACATCCCTTGTAGAAGGTCTTTTGCCCTTAAAGTGGTGCAGCATTAGGGCACCTGAATCCTCTTTTATTTTAAATCAGTCATGCGACCATGACTCGAATCAGTCACTAGCTGGACTATGGTTTTGGCACTA